>NC_074674.1:22143698-22428698 GCF_029448725.1 Salvelinus fontinalis
GTAAAACCAAATACTTTTAGACTTTTACTCAAGTAGTATTTTACTGGGTGAGTCATTTTCTATTAACGTATCTTTACTTTTACTCAAGTATGACAATTGGGTACTTTTTTCACCACTGCATCCAGCCAACTTGACACAATTGTGGAAAGCATTGGAGTCAACATGGCCCTGTGGAATGCTTTCGACACCTTGTAGAATCCATGCCCCGGCGAATTGAGGATGTTCTGAGGGCAAAAGAGGGGGGCGGGGTGCAACTCAATGTAAGGAGTGTTTTGTACACTCAGTGTATATTACACATTTGACAATATGACACACTGTACTGTTCTTTTGTACTGTTTGTTGACAACATATTCCCATTGCAGAGATGGACCTCAGAAATGCAATGCTTGTATCAAAGAGGACATTTTTGAAGAGCCCACATCAATTCTAAAACAAGGCTGTGTAAGTGTCTACAATGTTGGTCTTTGTGAACATATAGGCACACTTGCTCTTGAATACATACAGTGCATTAGGAAAGTATTCAGGCCCCTTGGCTTTTTCCACATTTTGTTACGTTACAACCATATTGTAAAATGGATGTAAAAAAAATAATAATCCTAGTCAATCCACACACCCGATAATTGAAAAAGTGAAAACAGGTTTTTAGAATTGTTTACCAATGTATTAAAAATAAAAAACAGAAATACATTATTTCCATAAGTATTCAGACCCTTTGCTATGAGACTTGAAATTGAGCTCAGATGCATCCTGTTTCCATCGATCATCCTTGAGATGTTTCTACAACTTGATTGGAGTCCACCTGAGGTAAATTCGATTGATTGGACATGATTTGGAAAGACACACACATGTCTATATAAGGTCCCACAGTTGACAGTACATGTCAGAGCAAAAACCAAGCCATGAGGTCGAAGAAATTGTCTGTAGAGCTCCGAGACAGGATTGTGTCAAGGAAAAGAGCACAGTGGCCTCCATCATTCTTAAATGGAAGAAGTTTGGAACCACCAAGACTCTTCCTAGAGCTGGCCACCCAGCCAAACTAAGAAATCGGGGGAGAAGGGCCTCAGGAAGGTGACCAAGAACCCGATGGTTACTCTGACAGAGCTCTAGTTCCGCTGTAGAGAAGGGGTGACCTTCCAGAAGGACAACCATTTCTGCAGCGCTCCACCAATCAGGCCTTTATGATAGAGTGGTCAGACGGAAGCCACTCCTCAGTAAAAGGCACATGACAGCCCGCTTGGAGTTTGCCAGAAGGCACCTAAAGACTCGCAGACCATGAGATACAAGATTGTCTCGTCTGATGAAACAGATTGAACTCTTTGGCCTGAATGCCAAGCATCACGTCTGGAGGAAACCTGGCACCATCCCTACGGTGAAGCATAGTGGTGGCAGCATCATGCTGTGGGGATTTTTTTCAGCGGCAGGCACTGAGAGACTAGACAGGATTGAGGGAAAGATGAACGGAGCAAAGTATCGAGAGATCCTTGATGAAAACCTGCTCCAGAGAGCTCAGGACCTTAGACTGGGACAAAGGTTCACCTTCCAACAGGACAATGACCCTAAGCACACAGCCAAGACAACACAGGAGTGGCTTCGGGATAAGTCTCAGTATGTACTTTAGTGGCCCAGCCAGAGCCCGGACTTGAACCTGATCAGCCATCTCTGGAGAGACCTTAAAATAGCTGTGCAGCAACACTCTCCACCCTACCTGACAGAGCTTGAGAGGATCTGCAGAGAAGAATGGGAGAAACTCCCCAAATACAGGTGTGCCAAGCTTGTAGCGTCATACCCAAGAAGACTCGAGGCTGTAATCGCTGCCAAAAGGTGCTTCAACAAAGTACTGAGTAAAGGGTCTGAATACTTATGTAAATGTAATATTTCAGTAAAAACATTTTTTAGAATTGTGCAAAAATGTCTTACAGTTTTTGCTTTGTCATTATGGGGTATTGTTTGTTGACTGATGAGGGGGAAAAACGATTTAATACATTTTAGAATACGGCTATAACGTAACAAAATGTGGGGGGGAAATCAAGGGGTTTTCAAATGCACTGTATTTAAAAGATGTCAATCTCTAGGAGCTTCTTCTTCAGTCTTTTATTCCAGTGTCAGTTCATCCTCCCAAAGAAAAACGTGAGATCTAAATGTATCCTTTAAATACTGGTGATGTCATTCAACTTTTGAATCGGACCTTGTTTACACTGGTTTTATAAAAGCCCTGTCATTCAGAAGTAATGTCTAGCTGGTGTTATCCGTGTGTACAGTAGCTTCTCCTTGTGTTGTATAATGCAAAGGTAGTGCCAGTGCGTCCACGTTATTTGGAGCGTGTGCACTTATCTCTCGCACGCACGCACGCACGCACGCACGCACGCACGCACGCACGCACGCACACACACACACACACACACACACACACGCTCACACACACACACACACACACACACACACACGCTCACACACACACACACACACACACACACACACACACCTCACAATCATAAATGATGCGTTTGGAAAACAGGACAGATTAACTGTAACAGCAAAAGCCTCCATTTTTGTTTGCTCTCACTTCCGCAGGCTTTTCCTGACAACGCAGCTCGAAGAGAGGTCGAAAACCTCTCTGCTGTCTGTCTCAACGAAGGTTGCACTTGGAAAGGCAATATTAAAGAATACGAGGTTAGTTGCCTGTTTTTTCGACTGATTATCAACCTTTTCATCATTCAAACGATGCGTTTAGACAGAGGCATTATTGAAAATAAGGAGCACCACCAATGTGCCAGAAATGCTTGTAAGCAATGCATCTCAGTACTGTAGTGTATGTCTGGGTTTTGCTTTGCTCTTTTGTCATGATCAGTTTGACCGAAGATCCTTTGTTACACTGTTATGAACGTATACTAAAGCCAAGTGAATCCTAACTTTATTTTCGGTCTCTTACAGTTGAGCCACGAAGAGAAGTGTGAGTACATGATCATCCCCTGCCCTTCCTGTAAAGAGCGGATCCGCTTCAACGAACAGGAACGCCACAACGAGCGAGAGTGCCCTGAGAGAACCCTCAACTGCAAGTACTGCAAGGAACCATTTCATTTCAAAAACATCAAGGTGAGAAATAATGCAGGCTCTGAGAGAACGCCCATCCGTCTGTTGGTTGTTAAATCTCTCAAATGGCTGGTTTATGATCTCGTCAAGATTGCAAGGAGTAGTAGCATCAATTTGTGTAAGAAGCTATACAAAAACATGTCCTTTTTAGGCCCACGACGAGATCTGCCCCAAGTACCCCATGATCTGTGAAGGCTGTGCCAAGAAGAAAATCCCCAGGGAGAAGGTGAGTTCTTAAATCGTCAACACACACAATATAGCCGATTTTATGTTGTCATTGGGAACTTGTGACTGAATGCATTTGGAAAAGGCATGACAGAAAAGGAAGCACAGTATTGAGAGAAAAAGAATCCACACTATTTTAAGAAGGATGATGTTTGAAATGGCTGTAGAACTTGTCAAATCATTGTCTTTTTTTCTTCTTTGGCTTTTTCCCCAAGTATGTGGACCACATTAAGTTCTGCAGCAAATTCAGAACACCATGCAGATTCCATGTTGTTGGGTGTGATATGTCAGTAAGTAGCTTTCTTTTCTTTTCAGAGCTATGGTTTTACCAATCCTAATGAAACAAACAAGGTTGTTACTGTGTAATTACCATTTGACCATGTTATTTCTTAGTTAATACCTGGTTAAAGTGCTACTGTTATACAAATTCAAAAAGGCACTCGCACATCTGAGCAGTCTTATTTGCAGGTGCATGGCAACAATTGAACAAGATGAAGGAAAAAGGAAACCGCACACTGCTCTTGATAGTATCACCGATATTTAATAAGCTTTACGTATCGGCCACACGGCCTTCGTCAGAGCTTTTGGGATTTTTTGAAAGTTGCACCCTTATGTAGACCTGGCCCCACCCACATCCTTTCTACATATCGAAGGGGGTTGGAGGCAAAGGAAAAAACAAATAAGTGCTACCAAATATAACAATATGCATTTCATAAATATTACAAAAGTGTATAAATAAGGCGTATTGAACACTTCTGTATAATCTCAATGAGGACTTAGCAAGTTTTCATTAGTCATTGGGTACATCATATGAAAAACGTCAGAATAATCTACAAGAGACACACATTTCATGTTCCAATTCACAGCATAACATACATAGGCATTTCATCATTAAGTCCTTTTGGAAATAATGTCTGGAGGGTGAAAATCCCAAAACATTCTCTTTTACTCAGAGTATTATTAATATCACCTCCCCTGTCTGATATCTTAACTTTCACTGTGCCACAAAATCTAAAGGTGGAAATGTCATGCTTCAGGTCATTGAAATGTACAGCGACTGGATAATCCCTGTTGTTTCTCCTGATTGAACTTTTATGTTCACTAATTCTCTGTTTGAGAGAGCGGGTGGTTTTACCGACATAACAGAGCCCACATGGACATTTAATAATGTAAATAACATGGGTGGTGGAACGCGTAATAATGTCATTTTACGGATGTGGGTGGGGCCAGGTCTACATAAGGGTGCAATTTTCAAAAAATCCCAAAAGCTCTGACGAAGGCCGTATGGCCGATACGTAAAGCTTATTAAATATCGGTGATATTATCAAGAGCAGTGTGCAGTTTCCTTTTTCCTTCATAAAGTGCTACTGTTAAAACCAGCTGTCCTCTCCCCCGCTCTCTGTGCAGGTGGAGAAGGAGAGGATCCACGACCACGAGAGGGCCTGCGCATACGAGCATCTCAACCTGCTGCTACACTACATTATGGGCATGAAGGTGAGGGTGAGCATGGATGTAGTGGAGCGGAAATGCTGTTGATACACCTTTTTATTTGGTGAATAGCAGTGTACTCACCTATTACGCAAAATTATGGTTGGTGGCATTAGCATTTACTTAGCAGTTACGTTAGCGTTAGCATTTAGATTAGCTTTAGCATTTACTTGCCTCGTCAAATCAAAGTTTATTGGTCGCATGCACAGTTTAGCAGATGTTATAGCGGGTGCAGCAGAATGTTTGTTACAAGCTCCTAACAATGCAGTAAAATGTCAATGAAGTAGACAAATAATTAAAATAAAAAATTGTAAATCAAGAAACATCGGAAAACAACTCGAATTAACATGAAATAGTAACAGTATGCCAACAGTAACAGTTATCCAAATGCAATCTATACGTATGTACACCAGATGTGTTCACCCAAGATATACTAAAAATGGTATGTACGCAGTAGATATATTTGAGTGAACTATGTCGAGAATACAGTATATAAATAAATATCTGGTGCGTATAAACAGTGTAACTAAAATGCAATGTACAGTAGTACAAGTATTAGAATGAGCTTTGTCGAGAATACAGTATTTAAATACACAGTATCTTCTGTCTCCTAGTCTACGATCAGCTCCTTTTGTTTTGTTGAGGGAGTGGTTATTTTCTCTGTGTTTACTTATGTATCCCTGAAGGTGAGCATGGAGGGCCTGCAGCCCCAGGGACTGGAGCTAGCCGGACACAAGCTCCTGGACCTCCACCGTTCCCTCAGGGAGCTGGAGATCCGTGTCTCCCAGCTCAGCACCACCTCGATCGGGCCTCCCGTGCAGGGGGCCACCTCCTCCTCTTCCTCCTCCTTAGGTCTCCCCGGGCCTCCTACCCCGGCTCTTCCTCTGCCTCCACCTCCCGCCCCAGTCCCAACCCTGACCGTGTCCACCTCCTTCACCCCCCTGCCTAGCTCGGTGGGGGCGGCCCTGGAGCTGCAGCTCCACAGTGAGAAGACCAAGGTGGCGGAGCTGGGACGCAGGTGCACTGACCTGGAGGTGAAGGTGGGGACGTTTGAGAACGTGGTGTGTGTGTTGAACCGAGAGGTAGAACGCTTCACCACCACCATGGAGGCAGGTAACAGACAGCATCGCCTGGACCAGGATAAGATTGAGGCCCTGAGCAACAAGGTAGGAATGAGGACCCTGAAGCAGAAATTCAATTGTAATTTGCTTTATAGAATCCCTTTCCAACATTTAAAGACGTCCTCCAGCGATTTGTTTTACTTTTATTGTAGGAAGCGATTTCCCAAGTATAAATACAGTAAAGTACACACACTAAAGGGTAAAAAAATTGCAAACTTCAAACAGTAGGGCATTCAAGGAGTTGGTCTGATAGGAATCCGTGATGTCATCAGCCTTCTCCTTACTTGATGAACCAAAGAGGAGAAATAAAGAGCATAACAGGCCCCACCCCCTAACTGGTCCTATGTCATGACTTACATGTACAATTGAAGTCAGAAGTTTACATACACCTTAGCCAAATACATTTAAACTCAGTTTTTCACAATTTCTAATATTTAATCCTAGTAAAAATTCCCTGTTTTAGGTCAGTTAGGATCACCACTTTATTTTAAGACTGTGAAATGTCAGAATAATAGTAGAGAGAATGATTTATTTCAGCTTTTAATTATTTCAGCACATTCCCAGTGGGTCAGAAGTTTATATACACTCAATTAGTATTTGTTAGCATTGCCTTTAAATTGTTTAACTTGGGTCAAACGTTTCGGGTAGCCTTCCACAAGCTTCCCACAATAAGTTGGGTAAATTTTGGCCCATTCCTCCTGACAGAGCTGGTGTAACTGAGTCGGGTTTGTAGGCCTCCTTGCTCGCACACGCTTTTTCAGTTCTGCCCACAAATTTTCTATAGGATTGAGGTCAGGGGTTTGTGATGGCCACTCCAATACCTTGACTTTGTTGTCCTTAAGCTATTTTGCCACAACTTTGGAAGTATGCTTGGGGTCATTGTCCATTTGGAAGACTCATTTGCGATCAAGCTTTAACTTCCTGACTGATGTTGCTTCAATATATCCACATAATTTTCCTTCCTCATAATGCCATGTATTTTGTGAAGTGCACCAGTCCCTCCTGCAGCAAAGCACCCCCACAACATGATGCTGCCACCCCCGTGCTTCACGGTTGGGATGGTGTTCTTCGGCTTGCAAGGCTCCCCCTTTTTCCTCCAAACATAACGATGGTCATTATGGCCAAACAGTTCTTTTTTTGTTTCATCAGACCAGAGGACATTTCTCCAAAAAGTACGATCTTTGTCCCCATGTGCAGTTGCAAACCGTAGTCTTGCTTTTTTTATGGCGGTTTTGGAGCAGTGGCTTCTTCCTTGCTGAGCGGCCTTTCAGGTTATGTCGATATAGGACTCGTTTTACTGTGGATATAGATAATTTTCTACCTGTTTCCTCCAGCATCTTCACAAGCTCCTTTGTTGTTGTTCTGGGATTGATTTTCACTTTTCGTACCAAAGTACGTTAATCTCTAGGAGACAGAACGCGTCTCCTTCCTGAGCGGTATGACGGCTGTGTGGTCCCATGGTGTTTATACTTGCATACTATTGTTTGTACAGATGAACGTGGTACCCTTCAGGCGTTTGGAAATTGCTCCCAATGATGAACCAGACTTGTGGAGGTCTACAATGTTTTTTCTGAGGTCTTGGCAGATTTCTTTTGATTTTTCCATGATGTCAAGCAAAGAGGCACTGAGTTTGAAGGTAGGCCTTGAAATACATCCACAGATAAACCTCCAATTGACTCAAATTATGTCAATTAGCTTATCAGAAGCTTCTAAAGCCATGACATCATTTTCTGGAATTTTCCAAGCTGTTTAAAGGCACAGTCAACTTAGTGTATGTAAACTTCTGACCCACTGGAATTGTGATACAGTGAATTATAAGTGAAATAATCTGTCTGTGAACAATTGTTGGAAAAATTACTTGTGTCATGCACAGAGTAGATGTCCTAACCGACTTGCCAAACTATAGTTTGTTAACAAGAAATTTGTGGAGTGGTTGAAAAACTAATTTTAATGACTCCGACCTAAGTGTATGTAAACTTCCGACTTCAACTGTACCTGGACCACCTATTGAGATGTGCCTTTTTGTTAAGTAAATCAGGTGTTAAATATGGTGAAAAGGGGACTGGAGTGCCACTTTAAATTCATTGGCATGACTTACTTAAGAAATAATACAAGAGATGCCAAGTATTATTACATTTTTATCATGGCTGTGATATGGGCATAGCCTCGAGGCGAAGCCGAGGGGCGTACACAACCACAGCCTTGATAAAAATGTCATAACACATGGCCTTGAGTGTATTATTGCTTTTATACAATGGGTTACCAGCATTAACAATCTAGATTATTTCCCAAACCATACATTTTTCAACAAAACGTGATGCCACATTCACTAACACTGGTTGTCAAGTGACATTTTAGACGGTCTCTGGTTGTTAGTTCTATTCGTATTGACTGCCATGTAAAGCAAAACTCCCCAGGCGCTGGTTGATAGATCTAGATCCTTGGTTTCTAGGGATGCTGTCCATGGTTCTGAAAACAGTGCACATCTGGTCTATCCATAGGGAAATTGAATGCCAGTTTGAAACATTTTATGGGGGCGCTGTCCATGGATCTGAATACAGAGCTGAAACATTGTAGCAAAGACATTGATAAGGCAGATCCGAAAAACATTGTTTTTCGGATGGTCACAGCATCGACAGCTTTATTTCTGATGCTGAATTGCACATTTCCACGTGGAGCAGAGCTCATTGCCCTAGTTTCTCATACATGCAGGCACAACGATTCTCTCTGTCTCTTTCCATTGGATTTTTGTGGTTCCTGGTTTCTTCATTTTTGTCTTCTTTTATTGCGAATGAGTCTGGCTTCAGTTTGCGATTTCCTTCATTGCCTTTTCGGCCAAAGTGCAACTGCAAATCAAACCACACCTTATTCAGTAGGTGGCGTAGAAACGCCGGAGAATATCTCGTGTTTTGAAACGGTTGCCAGATCGATGTTTATTCCCTTGTCTGATAGCCATTCCAGAAAGCACTTCACTGCCCAGTTGGTCTGTCTTGATGTAGCTGGCTTCTTAATTTTCTCTTTTTCTATGTCGTCTATAGCTGTGCTAACGTTACTGATTTCTGCATGTCTAATGTTAACGCTGGGCTCAGGTTGCTGGTCCACTTGCTCTTCTTCTTGTTTAATTTCTTTTAAAATCCTCCTCCTCTTCTTGTTGGCACCATTCATTAAACATTAGTAGATAAAACAAATCAAAAGTCGCTTTAAAATCATCCATGACGAATTACAGGTGCTAAGACTAGTGGTAGTGGGGTTGCTAGGTAACGATGTAAACGATGCCACTTAATATGAATGTGGCCATGTGTATGTTGTCTCATATATCATGGGCGGGAGAGGCTCTAACAATGGGAATTCCAAACCACGCGTTGTATAATGGGGTATAAAGCTGGAGATTCAGAGTTTGTTTTGAATTCATAGAAGCTAGCACATTGGTGTGTGTGTGCGCGCGTGCGTGTGTCTCAGGTGCGGCAGCTGGAGAGGACGGTGGGGCTGAAGGACCTGACGGTAGCGGAGATGGAGGGCAGGCTGAGAGAGATGTCGGCCACCACATTCGACGGCGTCTTCGTCTGGAGGATCTCTGACTTCACCAAGAAGAGACAGGACGCCATTGCTGGCCGAGCCCCCGCCATGTTCTCACCAGGTATCTCCCAGAACCAGTGCTATAGACCACCTTAAGTGAGACCAGAGCTATTCCAGTCCGAGTCAAGACTGGAGCCAGAACAAACTGAGTCAAATTCGAGACTACATTGGTCCGTAGAAGTGCAAGTCATAAGGACAGCACAAAACGTAGTCTATTGTGTTTCCGATCCCAATTTTCCTCTTTCAGCCTTCTACACCAGTAAATACGGCTATAAGATGTGTCTGCGGATCTACCTGAATGGGGACGGGACAGGGCGTGGCAGTCACCTGTCTCTTTTCTTTGTGGTGATGAGAGGACTGAGTGATGCTCTGCTGAAATGGCCCTTCAACCAGAAGGCAAGGACCGGTGGACTCGTTTATAAAATGCACAGATTTGATCATATTTTTTTACATACTGAAATTCACGTCAGTCTTGTAATTTATAAATCTTCAAATTGGTTTGAAAATGTACAATTAATGTAGATTTTGCATGAAGATTTGTGATGTATTAATCAGAAATGCTTATGTGGAATTCACACTTTTTGTCTCTCGCTCGCTCGCTCTCTCTTTCTTTCTCTACCTCTCACCAGGTGACTCTGATGCTGCTGGACCAGAGTAGCAGGGAGCACATCATCGACGCCTTCCGGCCTGACATCACTTCCTCCTCCTTCCAGAGGCCTGTGAGCGAGATGAACATCGCCAGCGGCTGCCCGCTGTTCTGCCCGCTCTCAAAGCTTGACGCCAAGAACTCCTACATCCGCGACGACATAATCTTCATCAAGGCCATTGTGGATCTCACAGGCCTTTAGATGCACCCTTTGAAGTAGAAGTGCGAGGCAACTAAGCAGCATTGTGGCAATTCAGGCTCCGTTTTGGCTGCTGTTGGTCACCATTTCGGCTCCATTTGGGATCCATTCTGGCCTATTTCAGTCCCCTCCAGTAGTAGGGAGACTGACATGCTTGCTACTGTGTGCTGCATGCGGCTCCAGTTTGCCCAGCTCAGGAGGCCCTTGCACTGTTGTACAAGGCGGTCCTTTGCAGAGTAATTCTGTTGTAGCTCTACATATTGGTTCCTCATGGTGCTTGAACCCCACTTTAGCTCTGTATTATTTGAATCCCTGGAAAAGGCAACTGAACAAACAAGTAACTCCAGAATATAGTCCCAATATTGAGTAGGACAGAACCTGTGGTATTGAAATAGGGATATGTGGCAGTTGGAGGGCATCTTTTTCTCTCTTTGTTTTTCATAAGACCTTGGAGTGAGTGAATTGTAGCCTTTAGAGGATAGTAAAAAGAGGGATATGAACCTTTTCCCTGTCTGTATAGAACTGACCCACTGCTTATCGTAGAAGTAGAGCTTGGCTTGGTGTAGCAGGGTATTAACATTTTTTTCTTGTTTCCGATCTCAACGCGAGTGATTTTGATTGTGGATATCGTGAGCTTCTCAATGCCATTGTTGAGTACATTTGCATAGACAAACGTGGAGTTATGTTATGAATAAGAATATGGGCATTTGTTTGCCTTTTTTGCGCAAATTGCATGCCTGCTATCTTTTATTGGCCTGTTCATGTTGAAGTGCTCTCTCTCCTTTCATTGAGTTGCTGGAGGGCTCTTCCTTGTTAGTTGTTACACTTGTTAGTGAGTTAAACCACCTGTGATGGTGGACATTGCCTGCATGTCTTGTATCCAGGCATATATTTTTTACATATACTTAGTGTTGCGTTTCTTGTTTCTCTAGGGGTCGAGGGTTACGGGATTGGTGGTTCGGTACATCTGTGGAAGATACAGTGGAGTTATCAGGGTGTTATAAGGCAGCTTGCCAATCAAAGCCTGAGGCATACGACAAGTGTATTTCTGTCACTGGTAAATACACCAACCTGGAAGAGCTTTCCCCCCAGGATATGCTCCGTACAGTAGCTCACATCTCAACACATAGTACTGTGCCCCACCACAGATGGAGGTTAATACAGGTTCAATGAACTGAAGGAATGGTGTGTTCCTTGTTTTCTGTCCATATTACAGTACGGTACATTTGTATGTAGTTTTGCTGCTCTCTCAGCTTTGTTTCCGGTGTAAAACAAATGTGTGGCGATCGATGCGAATTTTAGCATAGACAGTTGAGCGTTAGTTGAAGAGGTTAAAGTGGAAGGATAATGAGGGATGTAGCCTCGAAGTGAAAACAAGTGAATGTGATGGTATAATTTTCCATTGGACCATAGTGGTTGAAAATCATTAATTGATGTTTGATGTAACTCTACATAAATCCCATTAACCTGTGGGTGACAGTGAAATCCTCTTAGCCTAGGTGGTGTTATTATTCATGAAGCCCCACAAATGACGCTGACCAAAATGCTAAATCAGAGGAAATCCTTTAGATCTGAATGTATCTGTAGGTTCTATGCATGTCCACCAGGGGGTGCTGATTTACCTCAATAGTCTTCCCCCTCTGGACTTGCGTCAGGGTTTTCACAGGCCTGTTTTGAAACCAGTCTTGACCTGTGTTGAAACCTCTCTGTGCATGGGAGGGTTCAATTCATATTCAGTATCGCAGTTCGTTATTGTCTTACCTCGTAGACCAATGGCGAACGCATTGATTTGCATTCGTTTGGAGGAGTATAAATAAAGATAGCGTTATTATTATGTCATATCTCTCACTGCTTCTGTATAACACAAGCAGATGCCTATATATATTCATAAGAATTTATACATATAATATCATAATGTTGAGCAATTCAATATATTGATGTTACTATACACATATTGTTATTAATAAACATAGTATTGTTGAATATATTATTAATGATATCTATATATCTACTTTTTGTTTTTATGAGATGGTTTAAGACAGGTCTGGAATCCCCCTTAAAGTAACATATATTGGTTGAATTGCCATATTATGGTGCAACAACAAAAGCTCTGCCACATAATACCAACCATGTCACCCTATTCTTCTGGGTTAACTAGGCGGGGAAAAAAACACAATATTTACATTCCTCAAAATGACCCTTTAAAGGTTCTTGCAGTAATTCTGTGTAATTTAACTCTGTTTCTCAATCTTTTATATGCCACTGGGACCAGAAAACAATGGACCCTCTTGTACCAAGAACTGACAAGCTGCTATGGTCCTTGAAAGCACTTCTGGCTACGTTGTTGTCAGCTAACAATCTGAGGGACCAGTCAGCAGCATCCCAGAGACCAGTGCCGGTCCTCGGACCAGAGGTTGAGGACCACTGATATAATTTTCCTCTGAGAAAGGGTGCTTTGGTTGTTAAATGGGTAGTATTTGGCCTCAGTCAGTGAATACGGTGTTGTTTGGTCCTCTGATGGTTATAGACAGGGTTTGGTTCTGCGGGAGTAGATTCTGACCATGTTCATTATAGGAATAATCGTTTCTGCAGCTTTTTAGCTTCAAACAGGGGAAGTTGATCAGTAAGTATAGTGCACATAACGATCAGTCCTTTACATAAATACTTATTCTTGTGCTGTGCCAAAATGCTATATTACCTCCATATTATTACAAACGTTGTATTGTAAGTTGTACTTGTATTCTATGCTCAAATATGGTGCCAAATATGCTTGGAGAATAATGTGTATTTAAGGTTTATGGTTTGTATTCTTGTTTCATTCCAGTATAATGCATGGGTCACTTTTGGAACCAGATAGATTGATGGAGACGTCAATTTAGTATGTTAAGCAAAATATCTCCTTACAGTACAATCATATATCTTTCTATAGGTGTCTGAATGTTAAGCCTTAATGCATTGGTCCTCTCCACTGTTTCTGTGAGAGGAAAACAGTTCGGCAGTTCCCTTTTAACAGTTGTTGATGCAGCTGAATTGAATTAACTTTAATTGTGCACTATGTATTATTTAAAGGTATCCACAGGGTACAACTTTGTTCTGTGATTGGTAAACTGTGAAGTCAGATCTATATACATTCTAATGTGTTCATTGATGTTCTCTATATACGCTATAAAGGCTCTTACAGAACATGCAGTATGCAATAAATTTGTCTTTGGATTTCTGGGTTTTGTTTGTCCTTTACCAACCGTCTGCCTGTGTCCCAAATGGAACCTATAGTGCACTACTTTTGATCTGACCCCTATCAGCCAATAGGGTGCCATTTACAGTAGGACAGCCTCTGAGTCCCATCTCTTCCTCCATGTTAGAGGGAGGTAGATGTCATTGATTTTGCTGTTCCTGTATTCAACCAGTAGGGGGTGCTGCTCACCATTATTTGACACTGGTCACCATCACTACAGTTATCATGCATGATCTTCATACAGGAATTATTTAATTCCTTTTGATGAGATTTGGTCATCTGCCAGAGATTCGGAGAATCTCGGATTCACTCTGAGGCAAATATCCCCTTGACCGTATTCTGTACCTTCTAAAGGAACTATGTGCTATGTTCAATCTGTAAAACTGAGTGAGGTGTTACAGATTATGCAATAGAAATGTAAAGGTAATTTCCGATTGAGCTGATTGATCTATGCAGCATTTACCAGGAATGTAATCTGCAAAAGCGGGAACGTTCCTGTTATATTACAATATTAAACCAGAACAATCCAATATATGGATTGAATAGAGCCCTTTGTCTACACGCAGCCCCTTGTGGAAGTTAGGCAAGTTGCAACAATATTTTCCTGAATTCAAACAACTCTTCCCCCCTCCTGGATTTACTCCCCATCCCCTCCCCCGCTTTTGAGTCTTACTTTCGGTTATTGAAAATATATTTCACAGCGATTTAGATGGTACTATGATTCGCTACACATTGCTTGTTTTATCACATATACTGAAATTAGGTGAACAATATAGAATTATATAGGAGTTAGGTGACCAATATAGAATTCCTTACAATCAAATGCCGACCGCATTATCTACCAAGAGAATTCTCTTCGATTATAATCACAGTCGTGTACACCCCCCCCCCCCCCCAAGCAGACACCTCGACGGCCCTGAAAGAACTTCATTGGACTCTATGTAAACTGGAAACCACATATCCTGAGGCTGCATTTATTGTAGCTGGGGATTTTAACAAGGCTAATCTGAAAATAAGATTATTTTATCAGCATATCAAATGAAGGATCCGGGCTGGAAAAATTCTGGATCACTGTTACTCAAACTTCTGCGACGCATACAAAGCCCTCCCTCGCCCTCCTTTCGGCAAATCTGACCCTGACTCCATTTTGTTGCTCCCAGCCTATAGACAGAAAATAAAACATGAAACGCCCGTGCTCAGGTCTGTTCAACGCTGGTCCGACCAATCTGATTCCACGCTTCAAGATTGCTTCGATCACGTGGACTGGGATATGTTCCGGATAGCGTCGAACAACAACATTGATGTATACGCTGATTCGGTGAGCGAGTTTATTAGCAAGTGCATCGGTGTTGTACACACGGCGACAATTAAAACCTTTCCCAACCAGAAACCGTGGATTGATGGCAGCATTCGCGCGAAACTGAAAGCACTGCTTTTAATTAGGGCAAGGTGACCGGAAACATGCCAGAATACAGTGTAGCTATTCCCTCCGCAAGGCAATCAAACAAGCTAAGCGTCAGTGTAGAGACAAAGTAGAGTCGCAATTCAACAGCTCAGACATGAGAGGTATATGGCAGGGTCTACAGTCAATCATGGACTACAAAAAGAAAACCAGCCCCGTCGCGGACCCCAATGTCTTGCTCCCAGACAAACTAAACAACTTCATGTTCGCTTTGAGGACAATGCAGTGCCACCGACATGGCCCGCTACCATAACCTGCGGACTCTCCTTCACCGCAGCCAACATGAGTAAAACATTTAAACGTGTTAACCCTCGCAAGGCTGCCGGCTCAGACGGCATCCCTAGCCGCGTCCTCAGAGCATGCGCAGACCAGCTGGCTGGTGTGTTTACGGACATATTCAATCAATCCCTACCCCAGTCTGCTGTTCCCACATGCTTCAAGAGGGCCACCATTGTTCCTGTTCCCAAGAAAGCTAAGGTAACTGGGCTAAACGACTATCGCCCCATAGTACTCACTTCCGTCATCATGAAGTGCTTTGAGAGACTAGTCAAGGATCATATCACCTCCACCCTATCTGACACCCTAGACCCCTCCAATTTGCTTACCGCCCCAATAGGTCCACAAACGACGCAATCACAATCACACTGCCCTAACCCATCTGGACAAGAGGAATAACTATGTAAGAATGCTGTTCATCGACTACAGCTCAGCATTTAACACCATAGTACCCTCCAAACTCGTCATTAAGCTCGAGACCCTGGGTCTCAACCCCGCCCTGTGCAACTGGGTCCTGGACTTTGACAGGCCGCCCCAAGGTGGTGAGGGTAGGAAACAACATCTCCACCCCGCTGATCCTCAACACTGGGGCCCCACAAGGGTGCGTTCTTAGCCCTCTCCTGTACTCCGTGTTCACCCATGACTGCGTGGCCATGCACGCCTCCAACTCAATCATCAAGTTTGCAGACGACACTACAGTGGTAGGCTTGATTACCAACAACGACGAGACGGCCTACAGGGAGGAGGTGAGGGCACTCGGAGTGTGGTGCCAGGAAAATAACCTCACACTCAACGTCAACAAAACAAAGTAGATGATCGTGGACTTCAGTAAACAGCAGAGGGGAGCCCCCCTATCCACATCGACGGGACAGTAGTGGAGAAGGTGGAAAGATTTAAGTTCTTCGGCATACACATCACGGACAAACTGAAATGGTCCACCCACACAGACAGCGTGGCGATGAAGGCGCAACAGCACATCAGCGCCTCTTCAACCTCACGAGGCTGAAAAAATTAGGTTTGTCACCAAATACCCTCACAAACTTTTGCAGATGCACAATCGAGAGCATCCTGTCGGGCTGTATCACTGCCTGGTAAGGCAAATGCTCCGCCCACAACCGCAAGGCTCTCCAGAGGGTAGTGAGGTCTTCACAATGCATCACCGGGGGAAAACTACCTGCCCCCCAGGACACCTTCAGCACCCGTTGTCACAGGAAGGCCAAAAAGATAATCAAGGACAACAACCACCCGAGCCACTGCCTGTTCACCCCGCTATCAACCAGAAGGCGAGGTCAGTACAGATGCATCAAAGCTGGGACCGAGATATTGAAAAACAGCTTTTATCTCAAGGCCATCAGACTGTTAACTTTTTTGGAATAGGGGGCAGTATTCAGAAGTTTGGATGACTGAGGTGCCCAAAGTAAACTGCCTGTTACTCAGGCCCAGAAGCTAGGATATGCATATAATTGGTAGATTTGGATAGAAAACACTCTAAAGTTTCCAAAACTGGTAAAATGTCCGTGAGTATAACAGAACTGAGTAATGTCCGTGAGTATAACAGAACTGATATGGCAGGTGAAAACCTGAGGAAAATCCATCCAGGAATTGGGATATTTTTGATGTGCGTACTTTCCAATTGAATGCCTATACAGTATGTAATGGGGTAGGACCCAGATTGCAGTTCCTATGGCTTCCACTAGACGTCAACAGTCTTTAGACATTGTTTCAAGCTTGTATTCTGAAAAATGAGGAAGGATGAGACCCTAAACAGCCATCACTAACATTGAGTGGCTGCTGCCAACATACTGAATCAAATCTCTAGCCACTTTAATACTTCTTCAGGCTAGGGTCTATTTTTCTCAATTTCCGCCTAACTGACATGCCCATGGTAAACTGCCTGTTGCTCAGGCACTGAAGCCAGGATATGCATAAAATGGGTACCATTGGAAAGAAAACACTCTGAAGATTGATGAAATGTTAAAATAATGTCGGAGACTATAACACAATAGATATGGTAGGAGAAAATCAAGAGAAAAACCAACCGGAAATACCTTTTTTTTGAGAGCCCATGCTTTTCCAATGGAATGTACAGTCATGGCCAAAAGTTTTGAGAATGACACAAATATACATTTTCACAAAGTCTGCTGCCTCAGTTTTTATGATGGCAATTTCCATATACTCCAGAATGTTATGAAGAGTGATCAGATGAATTGTAATTAATTGCAAAGTCCCTCTTTGCCATGCAAATGAACTGAATCCCCCAAAAACATTTCCACTGCATTTCAGCCCTGCCACAAAAGGACCAGCTGACATCATGTCCGTGATTCTCTCGTTAACACAGGTGTGAGTGTTGACGAGGACAAGGCTGGAGATCACGCTGTCATGCTGATTGAGTTCGAATAACAGACTGGAAGCTTCAAAAGGAGGGTGGTGCTTGGATTCATTGTTCTTCCTCTGTCAAACATGGTTACCTGCAAGGAAACACGTGCCGTCATCATTGCTTTGCACAAAAAGGGCTTCACAGGCAAGGATATTGCTGCCAGTAAGATTGCACCTAATTCAACCATTTATCGGATCATCAAGAACTTCCACGAGAGCGGTTCAATTGTTGTGAACAAGGCTTCAGGGCGCCCAAGAAAGTCCAGCAAGCAC
Organism: Salvelinus fontinalis; assembly: GCF_029448725.1. NCBI lineage: Eukaryota > Metazoa > Chordata > Actinopteri > Salmoniformes > Salmonidae > Salvelinus > Salvelinus fontinalis. The sequence continues at coordinate 22,161,666 of NC_074674.1, forward strand.
CAGGACCATCTCCTACTGTTGATTCAGCTGCGGGATCTGGGCACCACCAGTACAGAGCTTGCTCAGGAATGGCAGCAGGCAGGTGTGAGTGCATCTGGACGCACAGTGAGGCAAATACTTTTGGAGGATGGTCTGGTGTCAAGAAGGGCAGCAAAGAAGCCAATTCTCTCCAGGAAAAACATCAGGGACAGACTGATATTCTGCAAAAGGTACAGGGATTGGACTGCCGAGGACTGGGGTCATTTTCATTTTCAAGTCATTTTCTCTGATGAATCCGCGTTCCGATTGTTGGGGCATTCGGGAAAAAAGCTTGTCCGGAGAAGACAAGGTGAGCGCTACCATCAGTCCTGTGTCATGCCAACAGTAAAGCATCCTGAGACCATTCATGTGTGGGGTTGCTTCTCATCCAAGGGAGTGGGCTCACTCACAATATTGCCTAAGAACACAGTCATGAAAAATGAATGGAACCAACACATCCTCCGAGAGCAACTTCTCCCAACCATCCAGGAACAGTTTGGCGATTAACAATGCCTTTTCAAGCATGATGGAGCACCTTGCCATAAGGCAAAAGTGATAAGTGGCTCGGGGAACAAAACGTCGATATTTTGGGTCCATGGGCAGGAAACTCCCCAGACCTTAATCCCATTGAGATCTTGTGATCAATCCTCAAGAGGCGGGTGGACAAACAAAACCCCACAAATTTTGACCAACTCCAAGCATTGATTATGCAAGAATGGGCTGCCATCAGTCAGAATGTAGCCCAGAAGTTGATTGACAGCATGCCAGGATGGATTGCAGAGGTCTTGAAAAAGAAGGGTCAACACTGCAAATATTGACTCTTTGCATCAACTTCATGTAATTGTCAATAAAAGCCTTTGACACTTATGAAATGCTTGTAATTATACTTCAGTATTCCATGGTATCACCTGACAAAAATATCTAAAGACACTGAAGCAGCAAACTTTGTGGAAATTAATATTTGTGTCATTCTCAAAACTTTTGGCCACGACTGTATAGGGAAATAATTAAATCTAGCTCCCAGTATGCAATTCCTATGGCTTCCGCTGGGTGTCAGGAGTCTTTGTTCAGGGTTTCAGGCTTGTTTCTTCCAGAATTAGTAAGAAATCTGAGTTTAACTACAGGGACACAGACTTGGAAATTCGTGTATGTGTGCGCGACAAAGAGGACACGCCCCTGCTAATATCGTTTTCCTATTGAACATACTTCTTTCCGTATTAGATATTATAGTTTAATTACATTTTAGGGTACCTGACGATTGAATAGAAACGTATTTTGACTTGTTTATACAAAGTTTAGGGGTAGCTTTTTGGATTCCTTTCTCTGCAAGTTGAACGAGTGGATTACTCAAATCGATGGCGCCAACTAAACTGACTTTTTGGGATATAAAGAAGGATTTTTTTCTAACAAAACAACACGACATGTTGTAGCTGGAACCCTTTGGATGACAAAACAGAGGAAGATTTTCAAAAAGTAAGTGAATATTTAATCGCTATTTGTGAATTTATGAAACCTGTGCTGGTGGAAAAATATTTTGATGTGGTGCGCCGTCCTCAAACAATCACATGGCATGCTTTCGCGGTAAAGCCTACTGTAAATCAGACAGTGCAGTTAGATTAACAAGAATTTAAGCTTTTATCTGATATAAGACACTTGTATTTACCTAAATGTTTAATATACAGAATTTTTATGATTATTTATTTCACCGGAAGTTGTCCCGCTAGAGGGGCGCCTAGCCTTTTAACCTCTGTGAACAGCTATGTGAATCATTTTGAGCAATAGTGAACCTAATAGATTCAAACATTAGGGGGAAAATCATCCCATCCAGGTGATTTGCATTTATTCATGCTATCTAATGTGAGAGATTAGGGCTCCCAGTGAGGTGGCTTCCTCTGTTGAGAGAAGAGGAGTTTAGTGTGGCTTGATGTGGCTTTATAATCAGGGGTTAACAATTCTTTATAGAAGCGGGAGAGTCTTTGATTGATTCATTTGGGTTCTGATAGTAATTCCCCTGTTTCAGATAGAATAGTTGCTATATCAGCTAATTGATCAATACTGCATAGCTTGTTGGCCAGTAAACGACTGGGACGATTATCATGTAGGTAATGGTTGAGTCTAACTCGATGGATGGCAAAATCTGCTCACTTTGTTATCAATAAATTCTGTCTTGACTTTGGAAAAAGTCAAGGTCTGAAAAAAGTGGTCTGAAAAAAGTGGTCTGAAACCTACCTGGTCTGAAAAAAGTGTTTTTTGAGAATGCTCTAATGCAGTTAACAATATTTGGAATTCTGACATCTTATTTAATTGTGATTTATTCAACCCAGATGGAAATGGAGTTGCATTACTTTGTATAAAATCTTTGGTGGCATCCCATAGAATCCGGGGATTATCGACTGAATATTTATTGATCATTATGAATTAATTTAATTCAAGGTCTAATTGATCACAGAATGTAGGATTTTGCAGTAATGAAACGTTGAAACGCCATCTTATGTCTCTTTTAGGAGATATGTTAATGGGAGTAGTAGGCATGGTGATCGGACAAGCTTAGTTGAATTACTATTTTCTTAATTTTAGAAAATAGAGATGCAGATAATAATATGAAATAGATTGGGGAGAATGTTGTATGCCTGTTTGAGTAGAAAGTGTACTCATTTGCTTTTGGATTATGTGCTCGCCAGGCATCAGTGAGGTTGTACTCAGAGAATGTTGGAAAGCCTTGGTTGCCTATGGATTGGTGTTATTAGATTTGTCCCACATGTCCAAAATGGCATTCATGTTTGTCTCACTAACCAGATAGAATTCAGTTAATTCTAACAATATGCTGTTCAGAGAATCAAAAAGCTTAGGATCATATCAATTTGGAGCATACACATTAATAAAGGCAATTTTATTTCCATTATGGATACATTAAAGATAAGTGATTCTGCCTTCTTCTTCTTCGCCTTTACCCAAGATGGTGATTTTGAGTTTCTTATGTATCATTATGATTACACCTTTAGTTTTGTTCGGGGCTGATGAAAAATAAGCCAAATTGGAAACATACAGTACCGGTCAAAAGTTTGGACACCGACTCATTCAAGGGTTTTTCTTTGTTTTTACAATTTTCTACACTGTAGGATAATAGTGAAGACATCAAAACTATGAAATAACACATATGGAATCATGTGGTAACCAAAGAAGTTTTAAACAAATCAAAATATATTTTAGATTTTAGATTCTTCAAAGTAGCCACTATTTGCCTTGACGACAGCTTTGCAAATTCTTGGCATTCTTCCAACCAGCTTCACCTGCAATGCTTTTCCAACAGTCTTGAAGGAGTTCCCACATATGCTGAGCACTTGTTGGCTGCTTTACCTTCACTCTACGGTCCAATTCATCCCAAACCATCTCAATCGGGTTGAGGTTGGGTGATTCTGGAGGCCAGGTTATCTGATGCAGCACTCCATCACTCTCCTTGGTCAGATAGCTCTTACACAGCCTGGAGGTGTGTTGGGTCATTGGCCTGTTGAAAAACAAATGATAGTCCCACTAAGCGCAAACCAGATGGGATGGCGTATCGCTGTAGAATGCTGTGGTAGCCATGCTGGTTAAGTGTGCCTTGAATTCTAAATAAATCACCAACCGTGTCAACAGCAAAGCAAACCCACACCATTACACCTCCTCCTCCATGCTTCACGGTGGAAACTACACACACGGACATCATCCGTTCACCTACTCTACGTCTCACAAAGACACGTCGCTTGGAACTAAAAATCTCAGATTTGGAGTCATCAGACCAAAGGACAGATTTCCACCAGTCTAATGTCCATTTCTCGTGTTACTTGGCCCAAGCAAGTCTCTTCCTCTTATTTGTGTCCTTTAGTAGTGGTTTCTTTGCAGAAATTCAACCATGAAGGCCTGATTCACACAGTCTCCTCTGAACAGTTGATGTTGAGATGTGTCTGGTACTTGAACTCTGTGAAACATTTATTTGGGCTGCAATTTCTGAGGCTGGTAACTCTAATGAACTTATCCTCTGCAGCAGAGGTAACTCTGGGTCTTCCTTTGCTATGGCGGTCCTCATGAGAGCGAGTTTCATCATAGCGCCTGAGGGTTTTTGCGATTGCACAAAATTCTTAACTTTCCGCATTGACTGACCTTCACGTCTTAAAGTAATGATGGACTGGAGCTTCTTTTTGCTTATTTGAGCTGTTCTTGCCGTAATATGGACTTGCTCTTTTACCAAATAGGTCTTTCTGTATACCACCCCTACCTTGTCACAACACAACTGATTGGCTCAAACACATTAAGGAAAGAAATTCCACAAATGAACTTTTAACAAGGCATACCTGTTAATTGAAATACATTCCAGGTGACTTCCTCATGAAGCTGGTTGAGAAAATGCCCAGAGTGTGCAAAGCTGTCATCAAGGCAAAAGTTGGCTACTTTGAAGAATCTCAAATATAAAATATATTTTGATTTGTTTTACATTTATTTGGTTACTACATGATTCCATATGTGTTATTTAATAGTTTTGATGTCTTCACTATTATTTTACAATGTAGAACATAGTCAAACTCCATTAAAAACCCTCGAATGAGTAGGTGTGTCCAAACTTTTGACTGTTACTGTATTTACTCTATATTTTTTAATACAAAACATTTTCACATACGTTAATGTAGGGTTGGTGCTGGAGATGATGAATATGACGTTGATTTCCCTTTAAGGTATCAATAAATAAGACAATTAAGTAAAGCTCTCAAAGGAGAAAAGAATAATGCCGTATCCAAACGGATTACACATTTACCTAGTTCTTATCAATTTAAAAATGACAGTGCATGAAGATTAGAGTTATTTCGGAAAAAAGAAAGTCAATGTTTTTCCACTTCGAACCGACAGGTTCCTTGACCTTACTCATAATTTCCTTTGTCCGTTAAGGTGGTGGAATTATCAGAGAATTAAGAAAAGGAACCTGTCGGTTCGAAGTGGAAAAACATTTACTTCATTTTTTCCTAAATAACTCAACTGTATAGAGAATTCAGGCGGAAACAGTTACTATTTCTCAAATAACCATCTTCGGTAAATTAAATATTTAATTCCTTGTGGAACATAGCCATGTATGAATAATCTACAGTGAAACCAATTTTAAAATGCTGTCAAATATATCAACAATGTACCCTCTATAGCCCTCCTCACCTCAGTACAGTACATCTGGTGCCTGGACCTGAACAAGTACCCAATCATCACAGTGGGGAACTCATGCTTTATTTCCTTTGACATGTCACTTTTTTGGTCTAGGAATCACTGATAGTGTATGAGCGACTAACCCTCCTTCACGCCTCTCTCTACTGAGGTCTAAAAGGAGACCCAAAGCACTGGAAAACTCAGCCAGGTGTTTTACATTTGGGAAGAGGGCTTGTAAAAGTGGTTGCTATGGGTAACCGTGTGTTATTTTCATGAGGAATGGGAGACTGTGTCAGGGCCTATCATCCCAGTGCTCCACTCATTAATTTGAGGAGGGCCCGTAGGTCTAGTACGCAGGCCAAAAACTGAGGTTTCCCACCCGGCTCCCTGCATGTGGAACCATAGATGTATGGCAGTCTTATGGGATCATTATCGCACTAGGGACTTATATGCATTCTGTTTTTCCATTTTCCTACTGCCTCATTACGGTGACATACGGCACACTTCAAAGATATCCCTATTTTTGCCAGCTAAACGTGTTACATAGAGATTTCATGAAAGATATGGCTTTGCAAGAAGTGTTCCTTATGTGACGGTCTGGGGCTCTCATTGTTAGATGGAGTCTAATACCTCATTCAAAGACTTGGGACTATTTAATCTGTATCGCTGAAGCGTTACAGATTGCACAATTTAAAGGGGAAATCTGCAGTTGCTACATACATTTATTGAAATGTACCCATTTATTCTTGAAGAATATAACTTATAAATGCCTTATGAGATTAGTTAAACTACCGTACCCCATCAGAACCCAAAATATAAGCTTGTTTTACTGCAATGTTTGTAAACAAAGTAAATGTAAACAAACACTATGTAGCCTAAAAACATGATAAAAACTATAATTTTGATATCATGCATGGTCAGGCTTTGCATCCAGAGCTCTGTCTATGAGTGGTTACATTTCTCCAGCCCCATCCCTCAGTTTTTTACTGAAACAGGGGCGGGGAAAAAGCTTTGTCATTGTTTCAACTGCTGATTGACGCTTTAAAGGTAATTTCCGATTGAGCCGACATATGCAGCCGTGAATGCAGTCTCCGCTAACGCAGGAACATTGCCTTTAAATTTGAATCATCCTGTAACGCTGAATCGATTTAGTAGAGCCTTTGGCTTCTGACTGCTGCAAATCAAGTTAGTCTCTCTCAAGTGAACAGAAAGTGAAACCCAACAAGCTGTTACCATGATTGTGCTCATTAGGGCATGCAATGGAACATTAAAAAAAAAATATATATGTACGGTATGTTCACTAATTGGACAAATCCAGTAGTCCCTACCTGTTTCAGTCTGTTTTGTTCCACTTGTTATTTTTATTTGTTATTTATTCTTTGTGTCACAATTTTTAAATGTTTTATTAAATTCTTTATCTTATCTCTAACTCTCCATTGTTGGAAATGGACCCGTAAGTAAGTGTTTCACTGTTAGTCTACACCTGTTGTCTATGAAGCATGCGACAAATAAAATTGTATTTGATTTGATGAAAGACACCGGTCCTCTAAACCAACTAGGTAGCTCTCCTATCCCAAAACCAAGGTCCCTCAACTCCAAGAAAACTGCTGCCACTTTAGAAACAACTACCTCTTTTAAAACAAACGCTCAGTTGTACCCCAATTCCATGGCTGACCTGTGACCTGGCAGTAATATATAGGGCTGTCTGTGATATCACGTTTTCTCTGAGAGCCAATCAGAGTGCTTGTTAGAGGGAGCCGCGCCCTCTTAATGAGCATACCTGGGGCTGGTTATTGCCCTAATAAAGATGGGGGGTGGCGACTGAGGGTGTTGCATAATAAGGTGATTTGAGACTGAAAGTTTTGTGTGGAGCCTTAGGAAAGGACATTTTCTTAGAAAACTTTAAGCAACTGCCTTTAGTGTGATAAAATGTTAGTGTCTGTAGTAGTTATTGCTTCTTCAATACAGTCTCATATTATGTGTACTTTTTGTAGCTGTTTTTAAATGTCACTTTTGAAGAGGAAGACATTCTTGAAGAAGATGATTTACTGTAGGTGTTTTGAACTTTTTTGAACTTTACAGTGCATAGTTTGAATCAAATAGTGTACCTAGACACATAATTTCCACACTTATTCATTTGCATTTAAATCAATCATACGCACACACACATGCTTTTCTTTTCCCATGATCTGTATAACAGGCACAACTAGCTGAAAAGGTTCTATCATTCCAATGCTTTATCCAAACAGCATCATGTATCCCTCTGAAGTTTTTTTAAATTTAAAGTTAGATTTGATTTAGTCCTACTTCTTTAACTCAGATTTTTGATTGAGATGGAGATGTGAATCCAACATATCAATAGTTAATTGGCAGACAAACTGGAATTAAAGCTGGACTACATCAGCTGCACAGATGGAACTATTCAAGCAAAGATACATCTCCTTCAAATGTTGATATTTGGTTGCGTTGACAACCAAACACAATTCAATATCCAGCGGTCCTGCTGCTGGGTTGTTGCCCTCCTACGGCCTCCTCCACGTCTCCTGATGTACTGGCCTGTCTCCTGGTAGCGCCTCCATGCTCTGGACACTACGCTGACAGACACAGCAAACCTTTTTGCCACAGCTCGCATTGATGTGCCATCCTGGATGAACTGCACTACCTGAGCCACTTGTGTGGGTTGTAGACTCCGTCTCATGCTACCACTAGAGTGAGAGCACCGCCAGTATTCAAAAGTGACCAAAACATCAGCCAGGAAGCATAGGAACTGAGAAGTTGTCTGTGGTCACCACCTGCAGAATCACTCCTTTTTTGGGGGTGTCTTGCTAATTGCCTATAATTTCCCCCTTTTGTCTATTCCATTTGCACAACAGCATGTGAAATTTATTGTCAATCAGTGTTGCTTCCTAATTGGACAGTTTGATTTCACAGAAGTGTGATTGACTTGGAGTTACATTGTGTTGTTAAGTGTTCCCTTTATTTTTTTGAGCAGTGTATTATAGATATCAGTCCTTTCGGGTGCCCAGATAATTTATTTATAAATCCCATCATTAGATGGTTCAGGAGTTTGGTTTCTCAAGGGACTCCATAGACCAGCATAGCTGACCTAAGATGTAAATATAGAAAAAAAGGAGTTGCCTGGTAATGTGCATGTATCTTTCAAGTCTTAGAATGTTCTTTCCATGACATCGGTAAGGGTATGGATTTCACATTTTGACCATTGGGGGGATGCAAAAGGCCACCCTCCTGATCGCAAGGCATTATTGTGAAATATTGGAGTATGGGCATACCATTTAGAATCCTGTCTTAACCAATTTAGGATGGGGCAAAATTTAGTGCCTGGAAAATCAATTTAAAGTTTGGTACGGATGTTCCTCCTTTCCTTCTTTGTAAATGTGTTAATTTTATCTTGTCATACACATTTTGAAACCGCACTATGAATTTGATCTCAATAGCCAGAAGTCAGAGCCATGGTAAACATTGAACTAAAGAAATTCAGCCCTGGCAATAAATTCATTTTGTCAATAGGTATTATCCCGGTAAAACAAATGGGATGTTATTCAATCTACTGAGGTTGGATTTAATTGATTTGAGCTTCCTGTTATTTCTGTCAATTGTTTTATCTTAGGAAGGAAATACATCTAGTCCGAAATATTTAAAATGGGAAACGATTGGGATTCCTTAAGTAGAGATGGTCCTCCAAGAGGGTCTTGAGAGGCAGTAGGACAGAATTTGTAAGATTAACTTTATAATTTGAGATGAAGCTGAATGTATCTATGATCTTCAATGTGTTTTGGAGCAATTGAGATACATTGTGTAGACATAGTAAAATATCATCAGAGTGTAATGGGATGAAGTGATCAGTACATTTGAGGAAATTGGTGTTAATTCCATAGATTGAAAAATTGCCTAGGCCAGGGGTTCCATGGGTAATAAGCAAAGGAGAAATCGGATCGCCTTGTATGCTGCTTCTAGTGATTCTGAATGGAGCAGAGCAGATTTAGCCTGTTATAACTATAGCTGAGGGATTGACATATATATATATATATTTTTATCATATTAGAGCAATTGGAGCCAATTCCCATATGTTCCAAGACAGACCAGCAATATGACCATTCTAGTCTATCAAAAGCATTTTCTGCAACGAGAGATAATATACAGCCCAAGAAACTGTTATTTCTGATGAAGCATCTAAGATATTTTATAGTCGATGGAGGTTATCTGAGGATAAACACTTTTTAACAAACCTGCTTTGGTCAGTGTGGACCAATTTGGCTAAGTAAGTCTTGAGACAGGAGGACAACATTTTGGCAAACAGTTTAACATCTGTGTTTAATGACAACACTGGGTGGCATCCTTACCTTTTTTTTTAATATAAAAGCAAAATTGGTGCTGTATTCACATCTCTCCCAAATGAACCTTTGTGAACGGCTGTATTAGTCATTTTAAGCAATAGTGGACCTAACTGATTCCCAAATTGTCAATAGACCTCAGGAGGAATCCCATCTCATCCATGTGATTTGTCTTTATTTATGCTGCCCAGTGCTCTTTTGAGTTCATTGAGAGAGATTTGGGCTCCCAGCAAGATGGCTTCCTCTGTTGACAGAAGGGGAGTTCTTAATTATTTTAGAAAGTCTGGCTTGGTGTGATTTACAATCAGAGGTGTACAGTTCTTTGTAGAAGCGGGAGAATCTTTGATTGATTCATTCGGGTTCTGATAGTAATTCCACTGTTTCAGATTCAATAGTTGCTATATCAGATAGTTGATCATTACTGCGTAGCTTGTTGGCCAGTAAACGAATGGGACGATTATCATGGTTGAGTCTAACTCGATGGATTGAAAATTCTTCTCTTTGTCTTATGAATAAATGAAGCTCTGTCTTAACTTTAGAAAGAGTAATAGCTACCTGGTCTGGAGTGTTTGTTTAGAACGCTCTAACACATTTAACAACATTTCTTTAATTGTGATATATTCAACTCAGATGCAAATACAGTTGCGTTATTTTGAATAAACCCTTTGGTAGCATCACATATTATTTTTATTGATCATTGTGAATTAATTTAGTTCAATTTGAAATTGATCACAGAATGTAGGATTTTGTAGAAATGAAACACTGAAATTCCATTTTGTGTCTCTTTTAGTATATTCTAAGACTTAAGTTGGCCTTAGTAAGCGTGGTGGACAGACAAGCTTGTATGTTGAGAGGTGTAGATAATAGCATGAAATCAATTCGTGAAGATGTTTTGTGCCTGTTTGAGTAGAAAGTGCACTATTTTGCTTTAGGATTATGTGCTCGCCAGGCATCAATGAGGTTGTAATTAGAGAGCATATGTTAGAAAGCCTTGGTTGCGTGTGGATTGTAGTTTGTCTTATTAGATTTGTCTCGCATATCCAAAATGGCATTCATGTCTGTCCCTATAACCAGATGCATTTCAGTTAATTCTAACGATAGACTATAGTTTTTTTCTGATGATGATATAACGTTGAATATCTGACATTTTTTCAAAGGTACAACTTCTCTGTACACATGTCTATGGTGAAAATTGGTTACCATGTTGACATAATCATGTGGTTTAAATTTCACCCTCAAAACAACAGTTGATTACTTTTTCAAATCCAATGTATTATCCATGTAGATTCCACGTCACAATACATTGACAAATTACATTGAAACAATGTTTATTCATCCAGTTTGTGGCCAGTGGGCAGCTCCTTGTAACAGTCCTGACCTATTTATGTTAGTTTTTATGTGTTTATGGTCAGGGCATGTGTTTTGGGTGGGCAGTCTATGTTATCTGTTTCTATGTTGGTTTCGGTTTGCCTGGTATGGCTCTTGATTAGAGGCAGGTGGTTTGCATTTTCCTCTAATCAAGAGTCATATTTAGGTAGGGCATTCTCACTGTTTGTTTGTGGGTGATTGTCTCCTGTGATGTCTTCGTTATGTTCGATGTATTCACTTTTGGAGCTGTTTGGCTGTTCGTTATGTTTCGATGTCCGTTCCTGTTCGTGAGTTTACGTTTGTCTATGTAAGTTTATGTTCAGGTTGCGTCAACATCGTTTTGTTATTTTGTAAGTTTTGAAAGTGTTTTGTTTTGTTTAGTCTACGTCGTATTTGTAATAAAAATGGCTTATTTCCCTGACTCCGCATTTTGGTCCGAAGATCCTTCTCTCCTCACCTCATCTGAGGATGAGGAGAGCGACAGCTATTACACTCCTTCTCATGGTCTCTAATAAAACGCTGTCACATTGAAGTATACATGACAGATGGTCAGACTAACTCCTTTCAAGTTTGCCCAGAAACAAACAGTAAAACCTATTGGCCAGCATCTGGCTGCAGCTTTGAAACACTCAGCAAGATATCTGAACGCGCCTTGATATAACCCCGGTTCATTTCCTATGGCTGGTATATGAGGTTGGTGATTTACAGTATGTTGCAGTATATTGTTTTGGCAGGATGTTAAAAGATGAATATGTGTAAATGTGAATATGGACAATAAGTCATGGAATGGAACAATTTCACAAACAATAGCCACCACAATGTACAAGGAGAATCATCCCCAGTTACATGTCTATTAAAACAAAAGCTCCATTCCCCAGCCATACTGGGCCTGTATAATCGTCCACTAGCATGAGATGAATGAAGAGGTTGTTGGCTGCACAGAGGAAGTGACTCACTGGTAGCCTGTTACTGAAGACGCCACATTGTGAGTATAAGCAGGGACCCAAGTGAGATCATGTCATAATGGCTCTCACACACACACACACGCACACAAACACACACACAAACACACACACACACACACACACACACACACACACACACACACACACACACACACACACACACACACACACACACACACACACACACACACACACACACACACACACACACACACACACACACACACACACATATACACTCAAAGACACACACACAAAACAGGCGTTGCACAGGGGATTTGCCTTTATTCATGCTATCCAATGCCCTTTGGAGTTTATTGAGAGATTTGTGTTCCCAGTGAGATGGCTTCCTCTGTTGAGAGAGGTGTTCTTATGTCACGCCCTGACCTTAGAGATCCTTTTTATGTCTCTATGTTGGTTTGGTCAGGGCGTGAGTTGGGGTGGGAATTCTATGTTCTGTGTTCTATGTTTTGTATTTCTTTGTTGGTTGCCCAGGTGTGGTTCTCAATCAGAGGCAGCTGTCTATCGTTGTCTCTGATTGAAGCTCTTGCCCACATGGGTTTTGTGGGTAGTTGTTTTCTGTTTTGTGTCTGCACCAGACAGGACTGTTTCGTTTCGTTCACTCTCATTGTTTTTTGTTGTTTCAGTGTTCAGTTTATCTATAAAATGACAATGAACACTTACCACGCTGCGTTTTGGTCACCTTCTGTCCAGGACGAACGTTACAGAACTACCCACCACCAAAGGACCAAGCAGCGTGGTGGAATGGACTCCTGGACATGGGAGGAAATCTTGGACGGCAAAGGACCCTGGGCACAGCCGGGAGAGTATCGCCGTTCTAAAGAGGAGCTGGAGGCAGCTAAAGCGGAGCGGCGATGCTACGAGGAGTTGGCTCGAGGAAACGTGCACGAGAGGCAGCTCCAGATTTTTTTTTGTGGGACGCACACGAGGAGATTGGCGGAGTCAGGTTGGAGACCTGAGCCAACTCCCCGTGCTTACCGTGGCGAGCGTCGTACTGGTCAGGCACCGTGTTATGCGGTGGAGCGCACGGTGCCTCCAGTATGTGTTCTTAGCCCGGTGCGCTATATCCCAGCTCCTCGCATCGGCCGGGCTAGAGTGGGCATCGAGCCACGACGGAGTGTGCCAGCCCTGCTCTCCAGGCCTCCAGTACGTCTCCTCGGCCCGGGTTATCGTCCGCCGGCTCTGCCCACTGTGTCTCCAGTGCGTCTGCACAGCCCAGTGCGTTCTGTGCCTGCGACCCGCACGTGCAGGGCCAAAGTCACCATCCAGCCAGGACGGGTGGTGCAGGCTCTTAGCTCGAGACCTCCAGTGCGCCTCCACGGCCCAGTGTACCCGGTGCCTCGGCCAAGGACAAGGCCTCCTGCACGTCTCCCCAGCCTGGTGAGTCCTGTGCCTGTGCTAAGCCCTAACCCTCCTGCATGTCTCCCCAGCCTGGTGAGTCCTGTGCCTTCTCCCAGAGTGAAGCCTCCAGTGATGATCCATGGCACGAAGCCTCCAGTGATGATCCATGGCAAGAAGCCTCCAGTGATGATCCATGGCACGAAGCCTCCAGTGATGATCCATGGCACGAAGCCTCCAGTGATGATCCATGGCACGAAGCCTCCAATGATGATCCATGGCACGAAGCCTCCAGTGATGAGGTCTCCCGGGTGGCGCAGTGGTCTAGGGCTACCAGAGTCTCTGGGTTTGCGCCCAGGCTGGGCTGGGTTCGCGCCCAGGCTCTGTCGCAGCCGGCCGCAACCGGGAGGTCCGTGGCGTGACGCACAAATGGCATAGCGTTGTCCGGGTTAGGGAGGGTTTGGCCGGAAGGGATATCCTTGTCTCAGTATGTAAAAATGTAATAAAATGTATGCACTCTACTGTAAGTTGCTCTGGATAAGAGCGTCTGCTAAATGACTAAAATGTAAAAAATGTAATGATCCATGGCACGAAGCCTCCAGTGAGGATCCATGTCACAAAGCCTCCAGTGAGGATCCATGGCACGAAGCCTCCAGTGATGATCCATGACACGAAGCCTCCAGTGATGATCCATGGCACGAAGCCTCCAGTGATGATCCATGGCACGAAGCCTCCAGTAAGGATCCATGGCACGAAGCCTCCAGTGATGATCAATGGCACAAAGCCTCCAGTGTTGATCCATGGCACGAAGCCTCCAGTGAGGATCAATGGCACGAAGCCTCCAGTGATGATCCATGGCACGAAGCCTCCAGTGATGATCCATGGCACGAAGCCTCCAGTGATGATCCATGGCACGAAGCCTCCAGTGATGATCAATGGCACGAAGCCTCCAGTGTTGATCCATGGCACGAAGCCTCCAGTGATGATCCATGGCACGAAGCCTCCAGTGATGATCTATGGCACGAAGCCTCCAGTGATGATCAATTGCACCTATTGTGTAGACATTATTGTGACAAATAACATTTGATTTGATTTTGATTTGACTCACTGTCATAGTGGCTCTCACACGAACACGCACACAAAACACACATGTACACAGACATACACAGACATGCACACAAACATGAATGATATAATGGCATAATGGCATATGGCCTCTGGCCGCTGAGGGTATAATCTGCCGGTAGAATGCCCTCCAACCATAGTAGGGAAACCAGATCTGCGTATCAATTATCATTAGCATAGAGCCACATACAGTTGAAGTCGGAAGTTTACATACACTTAGGTTGGAGTCATTAAAAATAGTTTTTCAACCGGTCCACAAATTTCTTGTTAACAAACTATATTTTTGGAAAGTCGTTTAGGACATCTCCTTTGTGCACGACACAAGTGATTTTTCTAACAATTGTTTACAGACAGATTATTTCACTTATAATTCACTGTATCACAATTCCAATGGGTCAGAAGTTTATATACACTAAATTGACTGTGCCTTTAAACAGCTTGGAAAATTCCAGAAATTATGTCATGTCTTCAGACGCTTCTGATAAGCTAATTGACATCATTTGAGTCAATTGGAGTTGTACCTGTGGATGTAAGGCCTACCTTCAAACTCAGTGCCTCTTTGCTTGATATCATGGGAAAATCAGAAGAAATCAGCCAAGACCTCAGAAAAAATATTGTAGACCTTCACAAGTCTGGTTCATCCTTGGGAGCAATTTCCAAACTCCTGAAGGTACCACGTTAATCTGTACAAACAATAGTACGCAAGTATAAACACCATGGGACCACGCAGCTGTCATACCGCTCAGGAAGGAGACGCATTCTGTCTCCTAGAGATGAACGTACTTTGGTGCGAAAAGTGCAAATCAATCCCAGAACAACAGCAAAGGACCTTGTGAAGATGCTGAAGGAAACAGGTACAAAAGTATCTATATCCACAGTAAAACGAGTCCTATACCAACATAACCTGAAAGGCCGCTCAGCAAGGAAAAAGCCACTGCTCCAAAACCGCCATAAAAAAGCCAGACTACGGTTTGCAACTGCACACGGGGACAAAGATCGTACTTTTTGGAGAAATGTCCTCTGGTCTGATGAAACAAAAATAGAACTGTTTGGCTATAATGACCATCGTTATGTTTGGAGGAAAAAGGGGAGACTTGTAAGCCGAAAAACACCATCCCAACCGTGAAGCACGGGAGTGGCAGCATCATGTTGTGGGGGTGCTTTGCTGCAGGAAGGACTGGTGCACTTCACAAATTAGATGGCATCATGAGGGAGGAAAGTTATGTGGATATATTGAAGCAACATCTCAAGGCATCATGAGGGAGGAAAGTTATGTGGATATATTGAAGCAACATCTCAAGACATCAGTCAGGGAGTTAAAGCTTGGTAGCAAATGGGTCTTCCAAATGGACAATGACCCCAAGCATACTTACAAAGTTGTGGCAAAATGGCTTAAGGACAACAAAGTCAAGGTATTGGAGTGGCCATCACAAAACCCTGACCTCATTCCTACAGAACATTGTTGGGCAAAACTGAAAAAGTGTGAGCGAGCAAGGATTCCTACAAACCTGACTCAGTTACACCAGCTCTGTCAGGAGGAATGGGCCAAAATTCACCCAACTTATTGTGGAAGGCAACCGAAACGTTTGGCCCAAGTTAAACAATTTAAAGGCAATGCTACCAAATACTAATTGAGTGTATGTAAACTTCTGACCCACTGGGAATGTGATGAATGAAATTAAAGCTGAAATAAATAATTCTCTCCACTATTATTCTGATATTTCACATTCTTAAAATAATGTGGTGATCCTAACTCACCTAAAACAGGGAATTTTTACTTGGATTAAATGTCAGGAATTGTGAAAAAAATGAGTTTAAATGTATTTGGGTAAGGTGTATGTAAACCTCCGACTTCAACTGTATGTCTTGCTGACTCATTGCTAACCAGATGGTTCTGTAAACTCAATAATGACAGGTGCCAGGTGCGTTCATTGTTCCGTCCATCCACTTGTCTCTTACAGAGTTAATCAATTATCATCAGCACTCTTATCTCTTTTTGGAAGGCAGTCCTGCAAACCTGGACTCCTATCCAGGGCTTGGGTTTTGGCTCAACAAACAGGCCATGCTAGAAAAGACAGAAGTGGCACTATTGAACATTGTTGATTAACAAGACCATGAATACCGCAGTTATGCATCATACACATACACTACATGACCAAAAGTATGTGGACACCTGCTCATGTCATTTCAAAATCATGGACATTAATATGGAGTTGTTCCCCCTTTGCTGTAATAGCAGCCTCCCCTCTTCTGGGAAGGTTTTCCACTAAATGTTGGGACATTGCTGCGGGGACTTGCTTCCATTCAGACACAAGAGCATTAGTGAGGTTCGGATGTTGGGCGGCCTAGCTCTCAACAAGTGTTTCAATTCAATCCAATGGTGTTCGACGGGGTTGAGGTCAGGGCTCTGTGCATGCCAGTCAAGTTCTTCAAAACAATCTCCACAAACCATTTCTATATGGTCCTCGCTTTGTGCACGGAGGCATTGTCATGCTGAAACAGGAAAAGGCCTTCCCCAAACTGTTGCCACAAAGTCAAAGTTGGAAGCACAGAATCATCTAGAAAGTAATTGTATGCTGTTGCGTTAAGATCTCTTCAGTAGGGCATTCTACTGCCAATTTTTGTCTATGGAGATTGCATGGCTGTGTGCTCAATTTTATACACCCGTCAGCAATGGGTGTGGCTGAAATAGCAGAATCCACAAATTTTAAGGGGTGGCCACATACTTTTGTAATATAGTGTACTTTCATCCTTTCGAGCATGTCCAGAACAAAGTTGAAAAAACGAATCTAGGAGATTATAAAAATCCATTCGTTCATTTCAATTAGGCATGTAATATACAGTGGGGCAAAAAAGTATTTAGTCAGCCACCAATTGTGCAAGTTCTCCCACTTAAAAAGATGAGAGAGGCCTGTGATTTTCATCATAGGTACACTTCAACTATGACAGACAAAATGAGAAAAGAAAATCCAGAAAATCACATTGTAGGATTTTTAATTACAGGCCTCTCTCATCTTTTTAAGTGGGAGAACTTGCACAATTGGTGGCTGACTAAATACTTTTTTGCCCCACTGTACATACTGCTCCCTGGGAGACAAAAGCTGATTCGTCCAGCCTCCAAGCGCTTATAGTCCAGGCCCAATGGAGAGGTTTGCCAATAATAAAGCTACAGGAGCCTCGACATCTGTGTGGGCCAGTCCTCTTCCCTTCCCACCACTTCCTGTAGGAAAGCCTTGGCACTGCCAGTTCAGTTCCACGGTCTCATCATGAATCATGACTCATCCAACCACTACTAGGCTAGAGTAAGGGAGATGTTAGAGGGCAGCTGAGGTGACTTCCAGTCATTGCCCCGACGCTGTAAGACTGTCAGGGAAACATTGCCAAATAGACTTGCGAGTGCATTGGCAAAATGTGTGTCCTTGGGTTGGAATCATAGACAGAAAGATTATGTGGGTATCAGTCTAAGGCTCAATCATGCCTTTGGAAGAAGTTAAGAAAGTATTCAAACAGTAGAGTATGCAGTGCATTTGGAAAGTATTCAGACCCATTTACTTTTCCCACATTTTGTTACATTACAGCCTTATTCTAAAATGGATTCAATAAACGTTTTTTCCTCATCAATCTACACACAATAAATCAAATCAAATTCTATTGGTCACATACACATGGTTAGCAGATGTTATTGCGAGTGTAGCGAATTGCTTGTGCTTCTAGTTCCGACAGTGCAGCAATATCTAACATGTAATCTAACAATTCCACAACTACCTAAAAACACAAATCTAAGTAAAGGAATGGAATAAGAATATATATACATATATATATATATATATAAATATATGGATGAGCAATGACAGAGCAACCCAGGCAAGATGCAATAGATGGCATAAAATACAATATATACATGAGATGAGTAATGTAAGATATGTAAACATTATTAAAGTGGCATTATTAAAGTGACGAGTGATCCATTTATTTAACCTGTTTGGGCTGCAAGCTGAATATTGAAAAAACTGGAAAATGTGTGCACATTTTCAAACGGCCTCCTAAGAAACTTTTTATTTTCCAATATGCATATATTTACTACTGTTGGATAGATAACAGTCTATAGTTTCTAAAAAGGTTTGAATTGTTTCTCTAAGTCGAACAGAAATATTTTTACAGCCATTTTCCCAGCCGAATTGAGATTTCCAAAATGCGATGTGTCTCTTTAAGACCTTCTCTATAAAAGGCCATTTGACTTGGGACCATAGAAACACGTCACACGCCTTCGTCAGGCTGTAATGCGGAAGTGAGAATTGAAAGGAGTCGAATATCTCGTCTATGGACTGAATAACACACCTTCTTGTGAGACCTGCGCAGTTAAAAAAAAATTCCGGGCGCGAAGCAGAATTTGGTCTCGGCTTCTGGAAGAAGGTAGATAACGTTGAATATGATCTCTGACTACGATATTATTTGATACATGTCACAAAATCATCCTAAAGTATGTTTTTTCAATATACTTTAATTATATTATTGCAATTTATTCTGGACTTTAGATGTGATACGACGGAAGAATTTTTTGAAGAAACGCTGAGTAGCGCCGCAATGCTATTGTGCTTGCTAACCAAAGAGGGAAATAATTCGTTCTGGAACCCAACTAAAGACTCTACTGGACATTGGACCCCGTTACAACATTCTGATGGAATATCAACAAAGATAAGACCCAATTTGGGATGCTTTTTCATATATCTGTTGAGCTGTGCTGTGCTAACTGGGCTAACTGTGCTAGGCTAGCGCTTGACCAATGCTAGTTCTGACTTATGCTAGCTTATGTTGTTAGCTAATATAACGATATATTGTGTTTTCGCTGTAAAACACTTCAAAAATCGGAAATGTTGGCTTTATTCACACGATATCTGTCTTTCATTAGCTATCCACCATATGTTTTTCTGAAATGTTTTATGAGGTGTAATTAGTAGCTGACGTTGGTGTATGTATTTTCTCTGGCTACTCCCGTCTGGATTCAGACTCTAGCTATGTGTTAGCATTTATGGTAGCATCAATGTAAAACTGATTTATAGCTAAAATATGCACTTTTTATGAACAAAACATAGATTTATTGTGTAACATGTTATATGACTGTCATCTGAGGTAGTTTTTTCTGGGCTCTTTAGGTTGGTTTTAGTTTATTTCGGTTGGCTTGTGCATGCTACTTGAATCATAATTCATACTTCATAATCATATCCATACGTGTCTGTCCACTTTTGTATTTGGTGGTGAGCTAACATAAATATATGTGGTGTTTTCTGTGTAAAACATTTAAAAAATCGGACATGTTGGCTGGATTGACAAGATGTTTATCTTTCAAATGCTGTATTGGACTTGTTATGTGTAAAAGTTAAATATTTTTAAAAAATAGATTTTGAATTTCGCGCCCTGCAGCTGTTGTCATTGTCGTTCCGATTTCGGGCTTGCAGCCCAAACAGGTTTTAAGTGGCCAATGATTTCATGTCTGTATGTAGGCAGCAGCCTCTCTGTGTTAGTGATGGCTGTTTAACAGTCTGATGGCCTTGAGATAGAAGCTGCTTTTCCGTCTCTCGGTCCCAGCATTGAACACCTGTACTGACCTCGCCTTTTGGATGGTAGCGGGGTGAACAGGCAGTGACTTGGGTGGTTATTGTCCTTGATGATCTTTTTGGCCTTCCTGTGACATCAGGTGATGTAGGTGTCACGGAGGGCAGGTAGTTTGCCCCCGGTGATGCGTTGTTCAGACCGCACTACCCTCTGGAGAGTCTTGCGGTTGTGGGCGGAGCAGTTGCCGTACCAGGCGGTGATGCAGCCCGACAGGATGCTCTCGATTGTGCATCTGTAAAAGTTTGGCAGGGGCTTTAGGTGACAAGCCAAGGTCATGCCATTTGTCCTTACCAACTCCCCCGCTGTGTTCCAGGCTCTGGTTAATGATGTTCGTCTTCGTCTACCTCGATGACATGCTCGTCTTCTCCCACTACACCCAAGAACATGTGCTCCATGTCCGACAGGTTCTCCAACTTATCCTGGAGAACCAGCTTTTTGTAAAAGCAGAGAAGTGCGAATTCCATCGCTCCACCATCCCCTTTCTGAGTTACATCATCGCTGCAGGGAGTGTACAGATCCCGGGAAGGTGAGAGCGGTGGTGGCTTGGCCCCAGCCTATATCCAGAGTGCAGCTGCAATGTTTCCTGGGATTTGGCAACTTTTATCGCGGCTTTATCCAGGGCTGCAGCACGTTGGCTTCCCCCCCTGTCTCCTCTCACCTCTCCCAAGGTTCTGTTCATGTGGCCCCCAGCTGCTGACCGGATGTTCCGGGATCTCAAACACTGCTTCACCAAAACTCTCATCTTGGTTCATCCTGACCCGTCTCGCCAGTTCGTGGTGGAGGCCGATGCTTCGGATGTTAGAGTGGGGGCTGTCCTTTTCCAGCGGTCTGCCCTGGACCTTAAGTTACATCCCTGCTCCTTCTTTTCCCACCGCCTCAACACCATGGAGAGGAACTATGATGTGGGGAATCATGAGCTTCTCGAAGGGAATATGGAGGAGTGGAGGCACTGGCTGGAGGGGGCGGAACATAATTTCATTGTGTGGACCGACCACAAGAACCTGGAATATCTTCGTACTGCCAAGCGCCTCAATTCCAGGCAACCTAGGTGGGCCCCACTGTTCACCCGGTTCAACTTCTCCCTCTCATACCGGTCGGGATTCAAGAATGTTAAGCCGGATGCACGGTCACGCCGCTACACTAGTAGCCACGGCTACTAACCTGGAACCTGAGATCATCCTTCCCACCTCGTGCCTGGCGACAGCACTCAGCTGGGGAATAGGGAAGCATGTTCGTGAGGCGCAGCGTTCCCACCCAAACCCCGGGGGGATAATGTTCGTTCCTGACGCGGCCCACTCCTCGGTCCTGGAGTAGGCCCACTCCTCCAGGCTTGCCTGCCACCTGGGCTCCCGTCGTATGGATCCTGACGTTCCTGTATTCGTCGCCGCTTGCACGGTCTGTGCACAGAACAAGACTCCTCAGCAAGCTCTGGTTGGTCTCCTCCAACCTCTGCCTGTCCCTCACCGTCCCTGGTCTCACGTCTCCCTGGACTTTGTCACGGGTCTCCCCCCGTCTAATGGCAACAACGCATTCCTGACTGTAGTAGATCGGTTTTCAAAGCCATCCACTTCATTCCTCTCCCCAAGCTACCCTCTGCCAAAGCGACAGCCCAGGTCATGGTGCAGCACATCTCCTAGATCCATGGACTGCCAGTAGACATGGATTCCGACCAGGGTCCTCAGTTCTCGTCTCGGTTCTGGAAGGCGTTCTGCACCCTCATTGTGTCGTCGGCCTGCCTGTCCCCCGGGTTCCACCCCCACTCCAACGGTCAGTCGGAGTGAGCCAACCAGGATCTAGAAACTACTCTGCGCTGCCTGGTCTCTCCCAACCCCACCACGTGGAGCCAGCAGCTTGGTCGAATACATCCGCAACACCCTTCCCTGTTCTGCCAGGGGCCTACCACCCTTTGAGTGTTCCCTAGGGGATCAGCCCCCACTCTTCCCTGAGGAAGAAGAAGAGGTCGACATACCTTCAGCCCAGATGTTTGTCCGCCACTGTCGTCGTACCTGGAGGAGAGCCCGGTCGGCCATCCTCAAGACCACCTCCAGGTATCGACAACAAGCGTATCGGCACCGTACCCCGGCTCTCCAGTATCATCTCGGGCAGAAGGTATGGCTGTCCACCCGGGATCTGCCCCTACGGGTGGATTCCCGCAAACTCTCCCCATGGTTTATCGGCCCCTTTCCCATCTCCAAAGTCATTAGCCCCTCTGCTGTTTGTTTTCGGTTGCCCCGTACCCTCCGTATACATCCCACCTTTCATTTGTCCAGAGGTAAACCCATGTCTCACAGCCCTTTGTCTTCTTTTGGCTCTTAGAAGGCAAACAGCCCACTCTCTCCCAATTCACCAATTGATACAGTTACTGTTAGAAGTTATATCATTAAAATTATCAACAGCGAGAATTAATGGTGCTAGTCAAGGAACAATTGAGGCCTGGACAAATATGCTGCTAGTCAAGGAACAATTGAGGCATGGACAATGTAGTTACTCCACAACACTGACCTAAATGACAGAGGGAAATTAAGTATTCCCCCCCAAAAATATTCCAAAACATGCATCCTGTTTGCAACAAGCTACTAAAGTAATACTGAAAGAAATGTAGCAAAGCAATTAACTTTCCTTCTGAATACAAAGTGTTATGTTTGGGGCCAATCCAATACAACACATTCCTGAATACCCCTCCATTTTTTCAATCATGGTGGTGGCTGCATCATTTTATGGGTATGGCACGATATTTAAGTGTCAGCCATTGTTGCCAGAATGATGCAATTTACCACAATCTGCCACCATCTACCACAAACGGTCGCGGCATACATGTAAGCTCAAAACTTTTAAAGGATGAACCACTGTAAGCAAAGGCAAAATCCTAGACGAATTCACCCTTCAGCAGGACAATAACCTAAAACACAAGGCCAAATCTACATTGGAGTTGCATACCAAGAAGACAGTGAATGTTCCTGACTGGCCGAGTTACAGTTTTGACTTAAATCTGCTTGAAAATCTATGGAAAGACTTAAAAATGGTTGTCTAGCAATAATCAACAACCAATTTCACAGAGCATGAAGAATTTTGAAAAGAATAATGGGTAAATCAAATAAAATATTATTGGACATACACATATTTAGCAGAAATTATTGCAGGTGAAGTGAAATGCTTGTGTTTCTAGCTCCAACAGTGCAGTAATATCAACAATACACAAAAATATAAAAAGTAAAAGAATGAAATTAGGAAATATAGAAATATTAGGACGAGCAATGTCAGAGTCCAGAGTATAAATATATACACTGAATGAAAATATAAACGCAACATGTAAAGTGTTGGTTCCATGTTTCATGAGCTGAAATAAAAAATCCCATACATTTTCCATATGCACAAAAAGCTTATTTGTCTCAAATTCTGTGCACAAATTTGTTTACATCCCTGTTAGTGAGCATTTCTCCTTTGCCAAGAGAATACATCCGCCTGACATGCGTAGCAAATCAACAAGCTGATTAAACAGCATAATCATTACACACGTGCACCTGGTGCTTGGGACAATAAAAGGCCACTTTAAAATGTGCAATTTTGTCACACAACACAATGCCACAGATGTCTCAAGTTTTGAGGGAGTGTGCAATTGACATTCTGACTGCAGTAATGTCCACCAGAGCTGTTGCCAGAGAATTGAATGTTCATGTCTCTACCATAAGTTGCCTCCAACGTTGCTTTAGAGAATTTGGAAGTACGTCTAACCGGCCTCACAACCGCAAACCATGTGTAAGTAACCACACCAGTCCAGGACTTCCACATTCGTCTTCTTTACCTGTGGGATAGTCTGGGGGCCCTTTTGTCAGGGAAAGAGTGTGCAAAGCTGTCATCAAGGCAAAGGGTTGCTACTTTGAAGAATCTCAAATATAAAATATATTTTGATTTGTTTAACACTTTTTTGGTTACTACATGATTCCATATGTGTTATTTCATAGTTTTAACGTCTTCACTATTATTCTACAATGTAGAAAGTAGTAAAAATCAAGAAAAACCCTGGAATGTAGGTGTGTCCAAACATTTTGACTGGTACTGTAAATATTCAGACCGTTTACTCAGTACTTTGTTGAAGCACCTTTGGCAGCAATTACAGCCTCAAGTCTTCTTGGGTATGGCGTTACAGGCTTGGCACACCTGTATTTGGGGAGTTTCTCCCATTCTTCTCTGCAGATCCTATGAAGCTCTGTCAGGTTGGATGGGGAGCATCTCTGCACAGCTATTTTTAGGTCTCTCCAGAGATGCTCAATCGGGTTCAAGTCTGGGCTCTGGCTGGGCCACTCAAGGACATTCAGAGGCTTGTCCCTAAGCCATTCCTGCATTTATCTTGGCTGAGTGCTTAGGGTTGTTGTCCTGTTGGAAGGTGAACCTTCGCCCCAGTCTGAGGTCATCAAGGATCTCTCTGTACTTTGCTCCGTTCATCTTTCCTTCGTTACTGACTAGTCTCCCAGTCCCTGCCGCTGAAAAACATCTCCACAGCATGATGCTACCACCACCATGCTTCACCGTAGGGATTGTGGCAGGTTTCCTCCAGACTTGACACTCAACATTCAGAATTGTTTTGGTACCCTTCCCCAGATCTGTGCCTCAACACGATCCTCACAATCCTGTCTTGGAGCGCTACGGACAATTCCTTAGACCTCATGGCTTGGTTTTTGCTCCTCTGACATGCACTGTCAACTGTGGGACCTTATATTGACAGGTGTGTGCATTACCAAATCATGTCCAATCAATTGAATTTACCACAGGTGGACTCCAATCAAGTTGTAGAAACATCTCAAGGATGATCAATGGAAACAGGATGCACCTGAGCTTAATATCGACTCTCATAGCAAAGGGTCTGAATACTTATGTAAAGAAGGTGTCTCTGTTTATATTTTTAATACATTTGCAAAAAAATATAAAAACCTGTTTTCACTTTGTCATTATGAGGTATTGTGTGTAGATTGATGAGGGAAAAAAATTATTTAATCCGTTTTAGATTAAGGCTGTAACGTAACAAAATGTAGAAAAAGTTAAGGGGTCTGAATACTTTCCAAATGCACTGTATATTATATATATGATGGTTTGTATAAACAGTATGGACAGAAAATGAATAGAAAGGGTGTGTACAGCAGTAGTTATATCGGATGACCACCAGCTTTTCACAGGTAATCAGACACCTGGATCTGTCTGGTTTATGAGTTTAGGCTGTAAAATGACAATGCTGTAATGACAGTGCTTACCATTGAAATGTACCGCCGTGCCTGTGACTTGTCAATAGTAGAATTCAAACAATGTCGCCCAGAGGTGCTCAACTATAGAGCACAGCTGTATGTCATGTTTGAGGTTCCCTAATCATATTTCTGATGGACTAAGGCGTCAGAGGGCAATTAGGGGACTGGAGACTGTGAAACTGACACGTCAAGTGCCGCAGGACTCAGGAGAAACACTGTGTGTGGTCGGGACTCTAAGCCAACGTTTTGACAAGAGAGTGAGAGACAGAGAGTGCCCGCCTAATATTCATTTTCCATTGTTCACTTTTCTTTGTCTGGCACTCTCTTTCTATGTGTGTGTGTGTGTGTGTGACAAACAGACATTTGATCCCTCTATAGTTTTGCAAACATAATCCCAGCAGCGAGGCACAGAGGCAGTTTTACAAGGTCGTCAAGCTCATGTTTCTGACCATAACGGAATGTTGTTCAACTTTGGCCCTAATATCCTCAATGGGACCTGTATTCACTCAGGCCTTTATTTATCCACCTGAACGTTAACAGTCCCTTGACGTACAGTGCATCCTGTATGTGTGGCAAAGTGATAACCTCCATGTTTTAGATTTAGAGCAGGCTCCAACACTGTCTTGATCCTAGAGTCAATACAGGTTCAGTTTCAATGGTTTGTAAGCTACTAGACGATATCATCTTGTACTCTTATAGCACATAACCCTTATTTGACTTCTGATATGTCATCTACTGTATTTACAAATGCAGAAACGTTACACCACATGATCTAATGTACCCCGGCCCGACTAGACAGTGTACAGTGGTGAAGACAATAGGAGTGAGTGAGTAAGTAGGCTACAAATTAGAGGAAAGTCTAATGGATCTCACTGACTCGCTACTCTCAGGCTGTGTGCGTGTGTGCACGTGGGCGCGTGTATGCACCTGTGTACATGCATGTCTTATTCACATCTGTGTGTGTGATGGATACCCCAGCCTCTCGTTTGTAGCTGGCGCCAGTAAAGGACAGACGGTGATGACAAAGCAGTGCATTCCCCTGTCCTCCTTGAAGCCCACAGTCTGAGAATGACATCACCGTCCTCACTAGCCTTGGGCTGCATTATAAATCATCATCCCTATTCACCAATGCCAACAGTTTCCATCCAGACTAAACAGGATAATGGATGCCTTATTTTGTCTAGCAGAACTCTACTCTGACCCCGTTAGAGTAGAGTTCTCTTAGTCTCAGCTTCCGACTTTGTTGAATACGTATGCATGGAACTCCCCAATCAGTCATTTGAAGGTGATTAATGCAAGGCCATTTTAAATGGTGGTCGTCACGGCAGAGCACTTACTGTAGTGACTGATAAGGTCAACGTTCATCTGCACTCCAGTTTTTTAGAACACTTGATACCCAACAAACCAATGAAATTGCCTTCAGGAAGTTGGGAGGCACTTGGATATAGGCCACATGTACTGTATCTCACATTCATCTTTGGAACGTGGTTGTTAAAGTTGTAAAATGTTGTGTTAAACATACAGTATATCGTGCGACTTTCAAAAATGTTCTAGCTAAGGTTCGTTCGAGGTTACAGCGATGATACCTCTCCTTAACTTATGGCATACAACATATAGCATTTTCTATGAGATTCATTTACATCTAATGTGGACAGCATCTATATGCCCCAACAGTGAAGCTATAGCCTCAGATAAAACCTCTAAATGCTCTCATTTAGAAGGAGCAGCTTTGTGGTTAAATGCTGCGTTCCCATATGGTAAATATCAGAGGCGGACATTCAAAACCAACCACTGTGTGCCTTTGAACCCTTGATTGCTCCCACCAGCGTCTTGGACTATTTAACTGCAAGCCACAATGTTAGACATTCATCATGCCCATGGCCTATGCTCTAACAGTCCCGAAAAACTCTTTACATTATGCGTTGGGTTGAGACCCACACGTCATGCACACAGTAGCAGCAGTAGTAGGTGTACTGTAGACTACATGTGTCTTTACTGCTTCCCTAACAAGACACTTGTCAACCTGTTAGTGGTCTCAGTGCTTGTTTTGGCAGTTAGGGCTACATGCTAATGCTGATGTCATGTTTTTCCAGGATTCCGGAGTTGTGGACTTACTTTGACCAGGCAGGAGGTTGTTTCGGCTCTCTTCCCAGACATTTCCTTGCTGTTTGGTAGATTGTGACTGGTGAGGACTTGTAACAATTGTTTGCAAAGAGCATTTAATGAAAATAAAATGTGATTTGTCAAAGTGACACAATCAATCAATCAATTTTATTTTATATAGCCCTTCGTACATCAGATAATATCTCGAAGTGCTGTACAGAAACCCAGCCTAAAACCCCAAACAGCTAGAATGCAGGTGTAGAAGCACGGTGGCTAGGAAAAACTCCCTAGAAAGGCCAAAACCTAGGAAGAAACCTAGAGAGGAACCAGGCTATGAGGGGTGGCCAGTCCTCTTCTGGCTGTGCCGGGTGGAGATTATAACAGAACTATGCCAAGATGTTCAAAAATGTTCATAAGTGACAAGCATGGTCAAATAATAATCATGAATAATTTTCAGTTGGCTTTTCATAGCTGATCATTAAGAGTTGAAAAACAACAGGTCTGGGACAGGTGGCGGTTCCATAACCGCAGGCAGAACAGCTGAAAGTGGAATAGCAGCAAGGCCAGGCGGACTGGGGACAGCAAGGAGTCACCACGGGCGGCAGTCCCGACGCATGGTCCTAGGGCCCAGGTCCTCCGAGAGAAAGAAAGAGAGAAGGAGAAAATTAGAGAGAGCCAAGATTTTCAAAATGTTCATAAATGACAAGCATGGTCAAATAATAATCAGGAATAAATCTCAGTTGGCTTTTCATAGCCGATCATTAAGAGTTGAAAACAGCAGGTCTGGGACAGGTAGGGGTTCCATAACCGCAGGCAGAAGAGTTGAAACTGGAATAGCAGCAAGGCCAGGCGGACTGAGGGCAGCAAGGAGTCACCACGGCCGGTAGTCCCGACGTATGGTCCTAGGGCTCAGGTCCTCCGAGAGAAAGAAAGAGAGAAGGAGAAAATTAGAGAGAGCCAAGATTTTCAAAATGTTCATAAATGACAAGCATGGTCAAATAATAATCAGGAATAAATCTCAGTTGGCTTTTCATAGCCGATCATTAAGAGTTGAAAACAGCAGGTCTGGGACAGGTAGGGGTTTCGTAACCGCAGGCAGAAACAGTTGAAACTGGAATAGCAGCAAGGCCGGGCGGACTGGGGACAGCAAGGTGTCAGCATGCCCGGTAGTCCTGACGTATGGTCCTAGGGCTCAGGTTCTCAGAGAGAAAGAGAGAACGAGAGAATTAGAGAGAGCATACTTAAATTCACACAGGACACTGGATAAGACAGGAGAAGTACTCCAGGTATAACCAACTGACGCTAGCCCCCCGACACATAAACTACTGCAGCATAAATACTGGAGGCTGAGACAGGAGCGGTCAGGAGACACTGTGGCCCCATCCGAAGGAACCCCCGGACAGGGCCAAACAGGAAGGATATAACCCCACCCACTCTGCCAAAGCACAGCCCCCACACCACTAGAGGGATATCCTCAACCACCAACTTACAATCCTGAGACAAGGCCGAGTATAGCCCACAAAGGTCTCCACCACAGCACAACCAAGGGGGGGCGCCAACCCAGACAGGAAGTTCACGTCAGTAACTCAACCCACTCAAGTGACGCACCTCCTAGGGACGGCATGAAAGAGCACCAGCAAGCCAGTGACTCAGCCCCAGTAACAGGGTTAGAGGCAGAGAATCCCAGTGGAGAGAGGGGAACCGGCCCTGGAGAGACAGCAAGGGCGGTTCGTTGCTCCAGAGCCTTTCCGTTCACCTTCACACTCCTGGGCCAGACTACACAATCATATGACCTACTGAAGAGATAAGTCTTCAGTAAAGACTTAAAGGTTGAGACCGAGTCTGCGTCTCTCACATGGGTAGGCAGACTGTTCCATAAAAATGGAGATCTATAGGAGAAAGCCCTGCCTCCAGCTGTTTGCTTAGAAATTTTAGGGACAATTAGGAGGCCTGCGTCTTGTGACCGTAGCGTACGTGTAGGTATGTACGGCAGGACCAACTCGGAAAGATAGGTAGGAGCAAGCCCATGTAACGCTTTATAGGTTAACAGTAAAACCTTGAAATCAGCCCTTGCCTTAACGGGAAGCCAGTGTAGGGAAGCTAGCACTGGAGTAATATGATCAAATTTCTTGGTTCTAGTCAGGATTCTAGCAGCCGTATTTAGCACTAACTGAAGTTTATTTAGTGCTTTATCCGGGTAGCCGGAAAGTAGAGCATTGCAGTAGTCTAACCTAGAAGTAACAAATGCATGGATTAATTTTTCTGCATCATTTTTGGACAGAAAATTTCTGATTTTTGCAATGTTACGTAGATGGAAAAAAGCTGTCCTTGAAACAGTCTTGATATGTTCGTCAAAAGAGAGATCAGGGTCAAGAGTAACGCCGAGGTCCTTCACAGTTTTATTTGAGACGACTTTACAACCATCAAGATGAATTGTCAGATTTAACAGAGTGACACACACAGCCTGTCTAGGTTATAATGAATGTTGGTGAGCAAAACCTTTCTGATAAATAGGTTAAAGGTGATGCAGTTGTTCAATCAAAACCCTCCATGTCAATGTCTTACGCCACATCTCTGATGACTGCTGCTCATATGCACTTTTATTCTGAAAACGGAAAGTTTTTATTTGTGAGGGGAGTCAAGAAGAGTAGGAGTTCTATTTTCCGTGTGTTACTACACGATGGCATGATGTTGTGTTGCTAGTGGTACTAATAGAAGTATTTTTTTTTTACCGTACCCAGATCCATTCTCTGAATTAGCTTTTAACATTTGAAAAATAGCTACTGTGTAAATACCTCAGGTTCAATTGAATTGAGCCCTATCATTATCTTTACCTAAGAAAAAGCACCCGAGGGTATTTTCCAACGAAACTCTGGTGTAGACAGGAAAAGCCACGTGATCGTTTAACGATTTATTAGAAAAGATTACAATACATGCAATATGTTAGTCTTGGCATTAGACTCTGCTCCTTCAGGGTAGCAAACTGCCAGAACATGCATAATGTTAAGATAATAATAATTACAGGCAGAGTGCAAGGTTTGCTAGGGGAGTGGGGTTAAGTTGAGGTATTTTACATTCAGCATCCCTCAGTCAAGGGAAATATAATATTATTTCTAACAAATGTTTTGTATCTCTGGAAATAATCAGAATTCATGTAAACATTACAGTTTTGAAAACAAAGATTGTCCCCCCCAAAAAGTGGTCTCTAGGCACAACTTAACCTGGGTATGAGGTAAGTTGAGCCGCGATACATGGTAAATTAAGCCGCCTACAAATTTATTTACTGAGTAAAATATTACCACTACCTTTTTAAAACCATGTCTATATTTATTTCCCAAATATATTTCAACACGGTCACAATCGCCTTTTGATATTTTAACCATTTTAAGCATATTTTAACTTTTTACTGGAGTGGGCTAAATCAGGGTCACACAGAGTGTTTGTTGATAGTCTTAAACAAATGTACTTTGAAACAAATGTACTTTGAAACAAATGTACTTTGAAACAAATGTACTTTGAAACTAAAGTATACACCTCACACACACGTCAGATATAGAGTTTAAATATATTCACTCTGCTACCGGATGGCAATCGGTACCGGAGCGCCAAGTCTAGGTCCAAGAGGCTCCTAAATAGCCTCTACTACCCCCTTTATATAGCCCTGCCATTGTTATTTACTGCTGCTCTTTAATTATTTGTTATTCTTATCTCTTACTTTTTGGGGGGTATTTTCTTAAAACTGCATTGTTGGTTAAGGGCTTGTAAGTAAGCATTTCACTGTATGGTCTATACCTGTTATATTCGGCGCACGTGATTTTGAGTTTACATCCCAATATTACACTTTATATACGTCACAGAAGAAATATAACAAAACCGTTTGACATAGAAAATAACAGATTTTCAGCCTATAAAATAAATAATGTTTATTAATTATGAAATGATGACAAGTATGAATAACATTCCACCCATGAGGCCACTAGAGGGCGATTTGGTCTTTTCACTGCAGGAGCTACCACAGGCTTAATACCTAACAAACGCTTTATACTTTTTTAAACGCATTTAGCAATCCCTGTTGTTTCTCCCAATCCTTTCCTGACACCGCATCCAGCCCATGGTTGTTACCTTGAAACAGAGATGGTAGTTCCTATGTAATAACGCTGAATCAGTGCTGCAAAATGCAAGATTACCCATTTTTCTTTAGTTAAACTGTTATACACCTTTAAATATCCTAACCAGTCCATGGTTGCTACCTTGAAACAGAGATGGTAGTTCCTATGTAATAACGCTGAATCAGTGCTGCAAAATGCAAGATTACCCATTTTTCTTTAGTTAAACTGTTATACCCTTTAAATATCCTAACCAGTCCATGGTTGCTACCTTGAAACAGAGATGGTAGTTCCTATGTAATAATACTGAACCAGTGGTGGAAAAATGCAAGATGACCTATTTTTCTTTAGTTAAACTGTTATACCCCTTTAAATATCCTAACCAGTCCATGGTTGCTACCTGGAAACATTGTTTCTATATCCCTTCCCTGTAACATAACAGTGACATATGTCCTTGTAAAGTGACACTAAACTGCAATGACATGACAAACAAAGCCCAGTTCACAAACAGGTGAAATTGCCCATATGACAATTGACATTCAGTAATAAATTCACAAAAAATGTACAAAGAGTTAAAACCAAAAATGCAGAAAGAGTTAAAGGGGCAATCAGCAGTTCAAATCAAATCAAATTGACCATGAAAATTCTTACTTATGAGCCCCTTTCCAACAATGCAGAGTTAAAAAAAATATACAAAACATTGACGAAATATATACATGTAGGTAGTGGTAAAAGTGACTAGGCAATCAGGATAGATAATTAACAGAGTAGCAGCAACGTATGTGAAGAGTGTGAAAGTGTGTCTGTGTGTGTGTGTGTGGTGTCAATATGCACATGTGTGTTTTGTGTGTGTGAGCATATGTACTATAGTGTGTGTGTGTGTGTGTGTGTGTGTGTGTGTGTGTGTGAATCTGTGTGTGTGTGTGAATCTGTGTGTGTGTGAATCTGTGTGTGTGTGAATCTGTGTGTGTGTGAATCTGTGTGTGTGTGAATCTGTGTGTGTGTGAATCTGTGTGTGTGTGAATCTGTGTGTGTGTGAATCTGTGTGTGTGTGTGAATCTGTGTGAATCTGTGTGTGTGTGTGAATCTGTGTGAATCTGTGTGTGTGTGTGTGTGTGAATCTGTGTGAATCTGTGTGTGCATCTGTGTGTGTGAATCTGTGTGAATCTGTGTGTGTGTGTGTGAATCTGTGTGTGTGAATCTGTGTGAATCTGTGTGTGTGTGTGTGAATCTGTGTGTGTGAATCTGTGTGAATCTGTGTGTGTGTGTGTGAATCTGTGTGTGTGAATCTGTGTGAATCTGTGTGTGTGTGTGTCTGTGTGAATCTGTGTGTTGGAGTATCAGTGTAGTATGTGTGAGTGTGTGGGTAGTGCAAGAGACTCACTGCATAAAAAACGGGGTCAATGCAAATAGTCCGGGTAGCCATTTGATTAACTGTTCAGCAGTCTTATTTATGGCTTAGGGGTAGAAGCTGTTTGGGAGCCTTTGGTTCCCAGACTTTGTGCTCTGGTACCGCTCGCCACGTGATGACTTGGGTGGCTGGAGTTGAAACAATAACAAAGCATTTCCCCCCACCTGTTTCGGCAAACAGCTGAGGGATGGGGCTGGAGAAAGGTAACCACACTCAAATTCATAGACAGAGCTACGGATGCAAGGACTGACCATACATTATATCAACATTATAATTTAACCATGTTTTGAGGCTATATAGTATTTATTTACATTTATTTTGCTTATAAACATTGGAGTAAAAAAAGCTTATTTGGGTACGACAGATGAACTATGCTCATGTGGCATTTACAAGTTATATTCTACAGGATTCAATGGGTATATATCATTCATTTATAAGCCAAAAACACGGATGTAGCGACTGCAGAGTGCCCCTTTAAGCAAGCCACTTTTTTCTCTCCATGTGTTGGCTATTTACATTAACCCCCTATAACCTAGAAAAATGTGAGGATGTAATTGGGACCTCAAATTATTTCAGAATCAAATACTGTCAATTAGGCTAACTATGTTAGTTAACTTTTTTCAATTTCATTTGGGCCTGTAACTTGTTAAAAAAAATGCAAAATACATCTCCAGCTTGAGTTTCCCCTCTCTCTGCGCTTATAGTAGCTAGCTACATCAGCACCACCCACCTTGTCAGAAAGTTCAGGAAAGACCCTTGAAACAATGTGGCTACTAATGTTAGCTAGCTAGCAGGGTTGAAACTGCATACAGTATACAGACACCGACCTCAGTCATTTTTTCCAATTGGCAAAATATATATACAATACATTAAAAACACCTTTCTGATATTGAGTTGCACCACCCTCAGAACAACCTCAAATCTTCAGGGCATGGACTGTACAAGGTGTCGAAAGCATTCCACATGGATGCTGCGGTTTGCCTATAGCATAATAGGCCTACGTCTATGTGGTACAGCCATTTGTAGGCTATATGTAAATATAAATACACTGCTCAAAAAAATAAAGGGAACACTTAAACAACACAATGTAACTTCAAGTCAATCACACTTCTGTGAAATCAAACTGTCCACTTAGGAAGCAACACTGATTGACAATAAATTTCACATGCAGTTGTGCAAATGGAATAGACAAAAGGTGGAAATTATAGGCAATTAGTAAGACACCCCCAAAAAAGGAATGGCTCTGCAGGTGGTGACCACACACCACTTCTCAGTTCCTATGCTTCCTGGCTGATGTTTTGGTCACTTTTGAATGCTGGTGGTGCTTTCACTCTAGTGGTAGCATGAGACGGAGTCTACAACCCACACAAGTGGCTCAGGTAGTGCAGTTCATCCAGGATGGCACATCAATGCGAGCTGTGGCAAAAAGGTTTGTTGTGTCTGTCAGTGTAGTGTCCAGAGCATGGAGGCGCTACCAGGAGACAGGCCAGTACATCAGGAGACGTGGAGGAGGCCGTAGGAGGGCAACAACCCAGCAGCAGGACCGCTACCTCCGCCTTTGTGCAAGGAGGTGCACTGCCAGAGCCCTGCAAAATTACCTCCAGCAGGCCACAAATGTGCATGTGTCAGCATATGGTCTCACAAGGGGTCTGAGGATCTCATCTCGGTACCTAATGGCAGTCAGGCTACCTCTGGCGAGCACATGGAGGGCTGTGCGGCCCCACAAAGAAATGCCACCCCACACCATGACTGACCCACCGCCAAACCGGTCATGCTGGAGGATGTTGCAGGCAGCAGAACGTTCTCCACGGCGTCTCCAGACTCTGTCACGTCTGTCACATGTGCTCATGTGCTCAGTGTGAACCTGCTTCCATCTGTGAAGAGCACAGGGCGCCAGTGGCGAATTTGCCAATCTTGGTGTTCTCTGGCAAATGCCAAACGTCCTGCACGGTGTTGGGCTGTAAGCACAACCCCCACCTGTGGACGTCGGGCCCTCATACCACCCACATGGAGTCTGTTTCTGACCGTTTGAGCAGACACATGCACATTTGTGGCCTGCTGGAGGTCATTTTGCAGGGCTCTGGCAGTGCTCCTCCTTGCACAAAGGCGGAGGTAGCGGTCCTGCTGCTGGGTTGTTGCCCTCCTACGGCCTCCTCCACGTCTCCTGATGTACTGGCCTGTCTCCTGGTAGCGCCTCCATGCTCTGGACACTATGCTGACAGACACAGCAAATCTTTTTGCCACAGCTCGCATTGATGTGCCATCCTGGATGAACTGCACTACCTGAGCCACTTGTGTGGGTTGTAGACTCCGTCTCATGCTACCACTAGAGTGAAAGCACTGCCAGCATTCAAAAGTGACCAAAACATCAGCCAGGAAGCATAGGAACTGAGAAGTGGTGTGTGGTCACCACCTGCAGAACCACTCCTTTTTTGGGGGTGTCTTACTAATTGCCTATAATTTCCACCTTTTGTCTATTCCATTTGCACAACTGCATGTGAAATTTATTGTCAATCAGTGTTGCTTCCTAAGTGGACAGTTTGATTTCACAGAAGTGTGATTGACTTGGAGTTACATTGTGTTGTTTAAGTGTTCCCTTTATTTTTTTGAGCAGTGTACATATGCAGTGCCTTCGGAAAGTATTCAGACTTTCTCCACATTTTGTTACCATGCAGCCTTATTCTAAAATTGATAAAATTGTTATTTTCCCCTCATCAATCTACACACAATACCACATAATAACAAGCAAAACAGGTTTTTGATTTTTTTGCTAATATGATAAAAAAATGAAATGTTAAATTTACATAAGTATTCAGACCCTTTAGTCAAAACTTTGATGACGCACCTTTGGCAGCGACTACAGCATCAAGTCTTCTTGGGTATGACGCTACAAGCTTGGAACACCTGTATTTATGGAGTTTCTCACATTCTCCTCTGCAGATCCTCTCAAGCTCTGTCAGATTGGATGGGGAGCATCGCTGAACAGCTTTTTTTGAGGTCTCTCCAGAGATGTTCAATTGGGTTCAAGTCTGGGCTCTGGCTGGGCCACTCAAGGACATTCAGATACTGGTCCCGAAGCCACTCCTGCGTTGTCTTGGCTGTGTGCTTAGGATCGTTGTCCTGTTGGAAGATGAACCTTTGCCCCAGTCTGAGATCCTGGGCACTCTGGAGCAGGTTTTCGTCAAGGATTTTAAGACTTTGCTCTGTTCAACTTTGCCTCAAGCCTGACTAGTCTCTCAGTCCCTACCGCTGAAGAACATCCCCACAGCATGATGCTGCCACCACCATGCTTCACCGTAGGGATGGTGCCAGGTTTCCTCCAGACGTGAAGCTTGGCATTCAGGCCAATGAGTTTAGCCTTGGTTTCATCAGATCAGAGAATCTTGTTTCTCAAGATCTGAGAGTCTTTAGGTATCTTTTGGCATACTCCAAGCGAGCTGTCATGTGCCTTTTACTGAGGAGTGGCTTCCGTCTGGCCACTCTACCATAAAGGCCTGATTGGTGGAGTGCTGCAAAGATGGTTGTCCTTCTGGAAGGTTCTCCCATCTCCACAGAGGAACTCTAGAGCTCTGTCAGAGTGACCATAGGGTTCTTGGTCACCTCCCTGACCAAAGCCATTCTCCCCCGTTTGCTCAGTTTGGCCGGGCGGCCAGCTCTAGGAAGAGTCTTTGTGGTTCCAAACTTATTCCATTTAAGAATGATGGAGGCCACTGTGTTCTCGGGGATCTTCAATGCTGCAGAAATGTTTTGGTACCCTTCCACAGATCTGTGCCTCGACACAATCCTGTCTCTGAGTTATACGGACAAATCCTTCGACCTCATGGCTTGGTCTTCCTCTGGCATGCAGTGTCAACTGTGGGACCTTATATAGATGGGTGTGTGCCTTTCCAAATCATGTCCAATTAATTGAATTTACCACAGGTGGACTCCAATCAAGTTGTAGAAACATCTCAAGGATGATCAATGGAAACAGGATGCACCTGAGCTCAAAATATTTCAAATGAATGTGCTTTGTCATTATGGGGTATTTTGTGTAGATTGCTGAAGATGTTTTTTTATTTAATATATTTTAGAATAAGGCTGTAACATAACAAAATGTTGAAAAAGTCAAAGGGGTCTGAATACTTTCCGAAGAAACTGTAGCTTAATATAATTGCGCTGTTGCGAGGAGAGCTTATTGCACATACTGTAGATGTTTCATTGTATTATGTAGCTTATGTATCATAAATAACCAACATAGTTGTTTGGGGTGGCAGGTAGCCTAGTGGTTAGAGTGTTGGGCCAGTAACCAAAATGTTGCTAGATCAAATCCCCGAGCTGACAAGGTAAAAATCTGTCCTTCTGCCCCTGAACAAGGCAGTTTATCCACTGGTCCCTGGTAGGCTGTCATTGTAAGTAAGAATTTTCCTGGTGAAATAAATAAACATAAATCATTGCTACGCATGCAATTCATTTTAAAACAGCCATAAAATCACGCTTTTCGTGTGCATCTCAATAAACTATAATCTAAATGCATTATTACCTCCAACTTGGCACAATTCACATTTCCTATTGCCCACCCTGTCATACCAGGCTAGAACGGGCCATGCGTCTCAACCAATAGCCAATGTAGGCTAAATATCGCAAGCAGGGCTACAGCAACTTCCAGAGAGGGTCAGGCTCTTTGGGCTTCGCAGTGACTTCTCTGGCTCTGGTTTGGTTCTCCCCGGCAGAGCGGTGTCGGCATAACCAAGTTTTATGAACATCAAGGAAGACACAGTGGAGTCTTATGTTTTTTCATTCTTTCTGATTGGCCAAAGTGGTCAAGCTTCCGACAGCCCTTCGACGGGCCTCATTATTCTCACTAGAGAGAAGACAGGGAAGAAACCACCATTTACCTACCTCTAGGTTGCTATACATATTTATTTGGTTTGTCACTCTAACGTTTTTTCATGGAATTTGTGTGGTAATAAAATATAATTTATTTAGAGTTCATCGGAATACATTTTCCAAAAATAGTTTTACCATCTCTGTGTATTCTCAAATTGTAAAAAGTGAGGGAGCGCCGCTCCTCCGTGCTCTGGCTGCACTACACCCCTGGATGTTAAACTCATTGCGATCGGGAGCTAGATTAGAGGAAAGACAGTGAGTTAGTAGCAAAAGTTGCACGGAGAGATTCGTACCTTAGCCCAAAGTCTGCAGGGCTACCTAAGACCAGACTCTGGCAGTTTCGTAATATTCATTGTGTAACAACAGTTCTTATCCATAATTTATTCACAGTCACATCAGCAGGATTTCAGAGTAGAAATGATCACTGTTGTGACTTTTCTCTTGGAGAGGAACATTGGGGTTTGGAAACTGCTTCTGGTGCGCCAGCCAAATTCCCATGCTCCGTTTCAGAATCTTATCGCTCACATCCAAGCGTTGCCAGCTCTCCTGTCCCCCACCTCCATAAAACACTGGCTTCCTGTACGTGTACGCTAGGCACGGCTAGCAGGGAAGCAGTTAGTCACATTTAGGAGAAGTATGCACTTATGAAACTTCACACAGGGGAGTAGGAAAAGAGCTATGTGGTGACTTCATGGCCAAGGGGAAAAAGCAGTAAACAGTGTCACGCTTCCAACGTAGTAACGCATCAACCCCATGGATTTTACAGGAGCTGTGATTTCCCAGGGCTGACCTAATTTAAAGGCCCCTGGTTTCCAGCCTCGGGCCCAGGGGCCTTGAGAGCCTGTTTTACTGCCGGTGGAGCAGTCAAACAGAAGATTAGTTGCTAGGAATATTTTGAAAGATGTTATTATTCTGATCAGGGTAGAAAAATGCTTGGACTGAAGTGATGCCAGTTTAAAAAGGGTTGTAATTCTCTTCTGCTGTCTCTCAGGGCCTCTTTCATTTATCCTGCAAATACAAGGTCAGGGATTACGACATACCTTTATGTTCTTTTATCTGTTTGTTATTTCATAATATTGTTTCTAAGCAATAGATGATTTCACCTAATGGTATGATTCAATTTGATGTGCGACAGAATGTAGTGATGTCCATAAATGCTGGTAAAAGAGGAAAAAATAAGTAGGAAATAATCACACATTTGAGTCCAGCTAATAATGAGATAATAAAAAACGCTGTCCCACGAACACCTAAGCCCAGGGCAAAGTATTTATTTTTTGTAATATCTAGTTAATATTAAACTATAAATATGAAACTTCCATCATATTGTTCAATTAACTCCTTCAAGTCTAAGCCTTAGATGGCCATATCTACCAAGCTAACATATTGCATTCTTTTAAGAAAGTCATAGTATGGACTATTTAGCTATTTGATTTTGAATTTTAGGACCCCTGTAGGTATAAACAAATATTTGATGAAACATTAAATATGGCCTTACTGCTATTAGCCCATAGAAAAGCATTGAACAACATTTATACATGGCAAAAGAGATATTCCCAAAAAATCTGGCAAAAGAAAGTATGTTGAGGTATGTTTCCTGTATCTGACAGATATAGGGAAGTTCAGGAAATGTATATATATTTTGAGGGGAATAACCCATATTCTATTGACATGGAATGACCCTATTCACTTCCATTCATTTTTACTGCATAATCACGTGATGACCGACGAGTCCTGTGAAGCTTGTAGAGCAAATGGTTGACACATTCGTGTTCATGAGAGTCTCTAGTTCAAACCGTTCGGACTTTACAGACGTTTTCATGAGAAGACCTGTGCGCGACTACTGTACACAGCAAGCTGTGATTTACTGGTCTGGTGTCTCGGGCTTGTAAAAGGGGAGGTTAGCAAAAATGTTGAGCAACTTTGAGAGACTTTTTGATTGGTTCTCATATGCACGCTATTTGTATGTGCAACGCCCCCCTCCCCCACGGTTTCTTCTCAAATTGCTACACCTCTACTAGAGAGGTAAACAAGCCAAGTTAAATTAAGAGCTAACTAAAACTGTGGGGAGAAACTATTTTATCAATCTTTCTGAAAAGGAGATACAGAGACTGCACTGCCACATAATAATAATAATAATATTATTATTATTTATTCAACTTATTTAGCGCTTTCAATAAATCTCAAAGTGCTTTAACATAGCAACAACCAACTTAGGGATTTAATGAAATAGGAGCCAGGTGAAGCATTTTGATCATTTGTGCAAGAGGAGGATGTATTGGCGGTCTTTCCAACAGGCTTTTGGGAAAAGCCTAATTTACCAGCTAGCTCATTCTAGTCTTCAAGAAGCTAGGAAAACAGCCTCCAATTCTGACAGTCCCCGCTAAAGGCTGTGGTGGACGAGGCAACAGACCGGGAAAGATGTGTTGGCCTCAGTCATATACAGCTCCAAAATCATCTGAATTGTTGTGGATGAAGTCCATATGACCTACATATGGTATGTACAATGACCTAGAATTGTACTTCATTGGTATAGACTGGCACTGTAATGGATACATATAATGTCACCAGGGTACAGAGGGATGAAAGACACCTTCACTCGACATCTTCACTGAGTTTTTATTTCACAAAGCCATTCCATGTTTGCTTCATGCATTATATCATCCTGTAAAATAAAGTTACTTTTTTTTACATGCTCTCTGTTTTCTTTATCTTTACATTAGTAAATGTTGCATTAGATAGACATTTTAGGTTGACTTGTTGAAAGATGACCAATATCACTTTTGTTTTTGGTCACACTTTCTGTAGCCTTTTCGGGCCAGGCTATGATCTATTCATGTTTAGGGTACTTCATGTTCATGCATTACGAAAATTAGGGGGTAGGGAGGAAACTTGCCAGAAGTGAACATGGGTAGTATAGTAGCTAGCTTGCTAGAATTGTCACGCCCTGGCCTTAGTTATCTTTGTTTTCTGTATTATTTTAGTTAGGTCAGGGTGTGACAGGGGGGATGTAGAGGCCCTAGAGGCAGCCCCCAAAATTTATTGGGGGGGGGGGGACACGGGGAGTGTGGCAGAGTCAGGAGTCAGACCTGAGCCAACTCCCCCTGCTTTCCGTAAGGAGCCGGTCAGGGCGGAATTGGAGGTGAGCGACGCAGAGACAGTGAAGGAGTTATTGGGGAAATTGGAGGAAAGAGTTATGAGGGAGGTGCTGGTTTGGTGCATGAGGCACGACATCCGCCCGACTGAACGTGTCGGGGAGTTGATGTCACCGGGGACAGCTCTCCATACTCGTCCTGAGGTGCGTGCTAGCTGTCTGGTTAAGACTGTGCCAGCCTCACGCACCAGGCCTCCTGTGCGCCTTCCTAGCCCTGCACGTCCTCTGCCAGCTCGGCGCTACAGCTCTCCCTGCCGTGCTTCCAGTGGAGAGAGGGGGCGTCGTACCAGGCAGGCACCGTGTCATGCGGTGGCAGCCCCCCGCACCAGGCTGTCTCTCCGTCTCATCGCTACAGAGTCTCCCGCCTGTCCAGCGCTGCCAGAGCCTTCCTCCTCTCCAGCGCTGCCGGAGTCTCCCGCCTGTCCGGCGCTGCCAGAGCTTCAGCCCCTCAGTCCAGAGGCGCCAATCTGCCCAGAGCTGTCTGAGCTGTCTGCCTGTCCAGCGCTGTGTGAGCTGTCCCCCTGCCCAGTGCCGCCTGCACTGTCCGTCTGCCCAGAGCCGCCTGCGCTGTCCGTCTGCCCAGAGCCGCCTGCGCTATCCGTCTGCCCAGAGCCGTCAGAGCTGCCCATCTGCCCAGAGCCGTCGGAGCTGCCCGTCTGCCCAGAGCCGTCGGAGCTGCCCGTCTGTCCCGAGCCGTCGGAGCTGCCCGTCTGTCCCGAGCCTTCAGAGCTGCCCGCCAGACAGGAGCAGCCAGAGCCGTCCGCCAGACAGGAGCAGCCAGAGCCGTCCGCCAGCCAGGAGCAGCCAGAGCCATCCGCCAGCCAGGAGCAGCGAGAGCCGCCCGCCAGCCAGGATCTGCCAGAGCCGCCCGCCAGCCAGGATCTGCCAGAGCCGCCCGCCAGCCAGGATCTGCCAGAGCCGCCAGTCAGCCAGGATCTGCCAGAGCCACCAAAGCGGGTATTAACTATGGTGGAGTGGGGGCCACGTCCCGCACCCGAGCCGCCGCCGTAGGAAGGCCCACCCGGACCCTCCTCTTCTGTGTCAGGTTTAGCGGCCGGAGTCCGCACCTTTGGGGGGGGGGGGGGGTACTGTCACGCCCTGGCCTTAGTTATCTTTGTTTTCTGTATTATTTTAGTTAGGTCAGGGTGTGACAGGGAGGATGTTTGTGTGTATTTGTCTCGTCTTGGGTGGTTGTATTGTATCGTGGGTTTTGTTGAGTGTATGGGGTTGTGTTCAGTATCGATGTTTAGGAAAGTCTATGGTTGCCTGGTTTGGTTCTCATTAAGAGACAGCTGTTTATTGTTGTCTCTGATTGGAGCCATATTTAAGGCAGCCATAGGCATTAGGCTATTGTGGGTAATTGTCTATGTGATGTTGCATGTTTGCACTCAGTATTATAGCGGTCACGTTCGTTTTATTATTTTGTATTGTGTGTTAAGTGTTCTTCGTTATTAAAAAGAAGAATGTATTTCTCTCACGCTGCGCCTTGGTCTCCTCACTACGACGATCGTGACAAGAATGCATGGATGATTCACATCATTGCATTATTATGTAAACAGAGGACATCCAATAAGGAAAATCAATAACTTCAGTGGGGTAAGGAAATGTTCAGCCTTTAATTAGCTAACTACTTAATTTATAAATAAACATACATTTGATTAGCTAGTCAATTCCGAGTTGATAGCAAGCAAACTACAGTTATTCGCTGGCTAGCTTTCTTTGGGCTGAACAATGCTAGCTAACATTAGCGTTGCTACTTGCTAGCCACAAGAATGTATCGTTTAACGGGTTGCAGTTTTAAACGCTTTGAGATTCTATGTAAAGCTCAATAGAAATGTAATTTATTATTATTATTTGTCTAATATGTCTCTCGTTTTAGTGTAGAAGGGTTGTTATAACTTTTAGAAAATGTGTGTGATGATTTATGCGCCCTATTCATGATGTTAGTGGCAAACAATGTCAACACTACAAAGGTTTGTGCTTGCTAGCTAGTTACTGTGTGTGGGTCATGCTAGCATTTGTCAAATGAATACCAAAAGTTGATTGCATTTTAGCTAACCCTAACCCTTTTCCTAACCTCAACCTAATTCTCCTAACCTACAATATTAATTCTCCTAACCTGCTGCGTAAGTTCTCCTAACCTGCTATGAAAAGTCAAATCTGATTTCAATTTGACAAAAACTGGATTCATTCGATCCATGACACTTTGTGAGTTTGCTTATCACAGAGGGCTTGCTGGAAGCAGAAGGGTACTACTGTATGTTAAACAATAGTCATTCAATTCCAACCAGCATAGGGTGCCGCCTTGAAGTCTGAGGGCACAGTCCCTTCATTATGGTTGTGTCATGCCGGCATATCAAAGCAGCCCGTTCCAGACTCTCAAGTCAAGGACATAGAGAGGATGGTGTTAGCAAAGCTAACCTACCTCAGACGAGTCCTGTGAAGCTTGTGGGCGTCGTAGAGCAATTTTTTTTAATGAGACCTGTTTCCGGGATGCCTCCTGGTCTCAATAACAGTGTTGTAGCTCTGCCGCCGTCCACCGCATAGCCGAATGGCAGTCATCGGCGGATGCAGTGGATTGAGGTTTATCAGACAGATTTTTAGGAATTTAACAGTGATTCAATTATGCTAATTCAATTACATGTGGGCGCAGACATCGACTCCAGGGGTTTTTGTCCAAATCAAATTGAAAACATTTTATAAGAGAAGTTCTCCAAAACCTTAATTTCTTATTACCTTTCATGGTAAACACTGCCATGTTGTTTTTCCTTTGTGTCACCACAATGACACTGTGGACAGTCTGAAGAGGATCGTCAGGACATTTGCCACACAGCAGAATAAGGTCATTCCCTGAGGTCCTGTCAATACATAATTAAACAGACAGGATACAGATACATCCCTTGTTTGCCCTTTCTCTTCTTCTTCTTAGTTGACTGCAGTCCCTAAACAGTAAGCTACAGTGGTAACTGGTAACACTTCATTTAGATAGTTCCCCTATCTATACAGTATAGCAACAAACTATCAGTGACATTTTCACTCTCACAGATCCTTTTTGAATAGTAAGGAATAAGGAAAAAGCACCAGCCATGATTCATCAGTTGCTCTTTAGCCTCTGTGTACCATGACCCAGACACACACGTTATGGCCATTTGTGTGGTCCTTTGTATATGATTATTTATCCAGTCCAGAGTGACTGTGTCAGCTTAATGTGTCATCAAGCTGTATTTGACTTCAGCCGGGAGTTGAGGAGGACGTATTGCATGTCTATTAATTTAGTTCAACAAAGCAGAAAAAATATTTTGCAGAAACACACCCCTCATTGGCGGTCCTACTTTTGACCTGCTCGTAAACAGTGTACTCCAGACCTATCAAATTCGTAGAAAAAAATGTCTGTTCCTTCTCTCCAATAACTGATTGCAGTAGTTCATGTGCTGATGGCTATCCTGGCTTAGACATGCCTCTGATCTGGCCTGCTGGAACAGTGTGAGGTCTGCTGGAAGTTACATTATGCTACCAATGACTCTTCCACACACAGAAACAGTTTCAGATCACATTTTTGATATGGGAGGAGTGTCTGTTAAATATGTGAAAGGGCTTCGACATTTTATACATAATGTTCATGGGTATGTATACTGATTTCAAAGGGAGATTACCATACAGTAGCTGTTGTGTAATGATTTGAGAAATGCTGAGAAAGCCAAAGCGCTGACAAAGGCATCGATGGTAGGTGTACATTAGGTCTCAAAGTACTTCATATTGTAAGGGGGGAAATCGTCTTTGTCTACCATCATGCACTTCAGCCAGTGTTGAAGCTTACTTGTCATAATCCATATATATATAGTATGGAATGTAAATAGTAGATGAGGCATTCAACCGCATAGAGACCTTTCCATAATCTGAGGATTGACAGAATGCTATCAACTGGGGTCAATCTGATTGTTGTAGCGATATCCTGCTCTTGTGAGTTTGTTTTCTCAACAATACACCTTGTCTGAAAAAATGGGTGGATTCAGTGTACGCTTGTGTATACTGTACGTCCAACAGATTCCACAAGGAAACGTCTTCTTGG
Organism: Salvelinus fontinalis; assembly: GCF_029448725.1. Taxonomy (NCBI): domain Eukaryota; kingdom Metazoa; phylum Chordata; class Actinopteri; order Salmoniformes; family Salmonidae; genus Salvelinus; species Salvelinus fontinalis. The sequence continues at coordinate 22,206,578 of NC_074674.1, forward strand.
ATGAGACCCTTTTCGAAGAGTCACATTAAATATATTCAATGATCCAGCACATTCCCAGTCATTCTAATCCATTATAAATCCATATTTTACCCAGGATGAATGGATATCATCATGATGGTAATCCTTTCATTTAACATATCGTAAAATGTTTAGAATTATGTTTCAGTATTTCACAGAAGAGCGCAATCCCTGGTGCACATTGTTAAAGGTACTGTACAAACCCCAGAGGCTTCAACAGTCATGTAATTAGCTAATACCTCAAACAGGATATGAGAACAGCATTGTTATGATCTGTGACTTTGATATCAAGCCTGTAGCCACATCTTGCTTTACCACTGTTTAAGACACACGGCTAAAAATTCAACTCTACACGGCCACATACTCCATGAATGGGAAGTCAATAATTGTCCAGAAATCACCTCTATGCCAGCAGTTTGAACAGTTCCGATGCATCCCAAACACAGGTACAGTAAATGATGGATCAGCAGGATTGCTTACTGCCAAGAAGCAGTAAAGGTTCACCTTACCTAAGGCTCATTTCCGGGAGAGCATGGTGTTGTCACGGCCGTCAAATGAAGAGGACCAAAGCGCAGCTTGGTGAGCGTACATATTCCTTTTATTAGGATGACGCAATCAAAACAATAAACAATATAAAACAACCGTGAAGCTTAAGGCTATGTGCCACAAACAAAGTTAACTTCCCACAAAGAAAGGAGGGAAAGGGCTACCTAAGTATGGTTCCCAATCAGAGACAACAATAGACAGTTGTCCCTGATTGAGAACCATACCCGGCCAAAACAGAAATACAAAATCATAGAAAAACAAAACATAGAATGCCCACCCCAAATTACACCCTGACCAAACCAAATAGAGATATAAAAAGGCTCTCTAAGGTCAGGGCGTGACAGGTGTGTTTTATGGAGGATCTTGGAACAGGGAACTGTGTTCAACAACTTCCTGACAGGAAACGAGGACATCCAGGGGCCCCGGGAGTAGTTCTTGTTATAACAAAGACAAAGGAATGTTTTTACTCTGAGGTTTTATATCAGTTGAGCTATTAACGAGATTATCATCTGATATCAGGAGTGGGAAACGGTTTGGGTCTTATAAGAGGATGTCAATTCAGAAGAACTGTTATCTTTAATTGAGAATGGGGATCAATTAATTAAATCAAAGTGTAAAGCCTGCAGGCCTGAATCCTAACTCGACAGTAACTCAAATATCCACGGAAGCCACCCATAGTGATCAATGGATGATTCACACAAAAGTCTGCATTTATGTATGTGTAAAGTCAAGTTAGGATTTTCCCAAGAATATAAAAATGCAAAAAATAGGTATAATGAATACATGAATAAATATATACATCATTTGATGTTTAAACTGTACAGATAAATTTAATCAAAGGCATACTGCAGAATGAGAGAGAACTTCTGGGAATATCCCAGCCAGTGTACACCCCGGGACATACTGAGGATGTGACATGTGCACTGAGCTGTGACCAGTTGATCATATTTAGACAGATGTTGGGGAGCTGATGTGAATGAATGTAGCATGTTGTGATGACTTGAGAAGCTTTTATCAGATCATGCATGGTGGTGATTGCTTTAATCTCAGCTATCACTGTATACATTTGGATTTGGGGACTCCCCCCCGTCAAGTTAAAACAATCTGGAATTCGCAAACCATGCCTACAAATGTGGTGATACATGTAATAACACAATTTGTTACGTTAATCCTACACAATACTACATAACTTAGTATAGTTTTGTGTACACATTTAAATGTATTTTCCTGTCAGTAACCACATTCTAAAAATACTGTGTAAAAAAAAAAAATCCCGACAGCTGTGATCGAAATAGGAAGTTTCGGGGAAATTGTATAAATGCCGACAGATCATTTGTTCGTTCGACATGGTGGGATCTTTTTGTATCTGCAAAATGTATTATGCGGTGGAAATGCCTTTTATGTGCAAGTATTGACATACTAACCATCATATCGAGTAAACTTGGAGTCACACGATGATATGGTGTGTAGTCCTCCCATTACGACTCGGGAAACCATGCAGTTTATTAGGCTACAAATTAAATAAATTATAATATAAATTATAGCTTATAACTTCACAGGGTGGTGAAAGTTCACGGTGATGAGCTTGATGCTTTACAAGGGTCTTATTCTGGCGACATGATGATCGATGCTTTACTGCCATTTGACAAATGTAAATATTCTCACTCTTATCCATGATAATCTCATCATGTAGACTATCCTACCCGCACAGCCTACCCGCACTGTATCTGCAAGCTGTTGGCTGGAGCACACGTGCCAAAACCAGAGTAGGCACATTTGCTATTTAAACAGTTTTTGTGACAAAACTATCGGTAGAGTTGAAAATGCTATGGAAAAACACTGAACTTAAGTTTTCATGTATCTAATTAAAATCTAAAGGGAAAAGTACATTTTGTGTGCACTACAGAATCACACACAGATTTTTATACATTAGGTGGCAACACAACACTGGTGGGAAAATGCGCATATTTCTGCAGATTTTAGAATATGCAGATTTTAGAATATTTGCATTAAAATCTGTCGCCAATTAGATGGAAGTCCAGCTATTGTTTCACCCCACAAATACATTTAGATACTTTGTACTTCATCTGGCCAGTCTGTGACCACTTCTGTGAAACATGACCTTTCCTTACAGACCGGTTCAGTGCGCCACAACAGGACACCCTGACTCCTACTCCTTATTCTCCTGCCTATCCATCAGCGTTGTCCCCCATTTGGCCCAGACTGATATCAATGAGCCCATTTCAGCTCCCTCAGACGGTAGTGATGATCTGACATCTTCCGGATTTGTATGTTGATTTATTACCATGAGACAGAGGCTTGTTTTGGTCTGAGTCATCCGGGCTGATTAAACACTGGTCTGGTCTGACCTGGTATTGTCCCTCTGGGGTCCTGTGGGTTCACATTGAAGAGGACGTGTCCTTCTGGTAGCCCGACATTTATTCCTGATTTCCAATCAAACACCTACCCTCTCAGTTTGCGTGTTTTGGACAAATGTCAAATGTTGTGCCCCTATTGTGCATGTGGATGTGTACTGACACGTCTAAGAGGACTGGGGAGATTTTAGCATCAAGGGGCTAGAATAGGTGGACTTTTGCCATATTGTATTTGTAACAGTATATTAAATCCTATCCTATCCATTTTGCCTAAATGAAAATTATTTGATTTGATTTGATTTATTAGGATCCCCATTAGCTGACGCCAATGGCGACAGCTAGTCTTACTGGGGTCTGACACAGAACGAAAAATACATTACATTACAAAAAAGACTACAATTTACATGCAATTTACATACAGTTGAAGTCAGAAGTTTACATACACTTAGATTGGAGTCATTTAAACTTGTTTTTAACCACTCCATAAATTTATTGTTAACAAACTATAGTTTTGGCAAGTTGGTTAGGACATCTACTTTGTGCATGACACAAGTAATTTTTCCAACAATTGTTTACAGACAGATTATTTCACTCATAATTCACTGTATGACAATTCCAGTGGGTCAGAAGTTTACATGCACTAAGTTGACTGTGCCTTTAAACAGCTTGGAAAATTCAAGAAAGTTGTGTCATGGCTTTAGAAGCTTCTGATAGGCTAAATGACATAATTCAACCTGTGAATGTATTTCAAGGCCTACCTTCAAACTCAGTGCCTCTTTGCTTGACATCATGGAAAAATCAAAAGAAATCAGCCAACACCTAAGATTCTTTTTTGTAGACCTCCACAAGTCCGGTTCATCCTTGGGAGCAATTTCCAAACACCTGAAGGTATACCGTTCATCTGTACAAACAGTAGTCCACAAGTATAAAGACCATGGGACCACGCAGCCGTCATACCGCTCAGGAAGGAGACGCGTTCTGTCTCCTAGAGATGAACGTACTTTGGTGAGAAAAGTGCAAATCATTTCCAGAACAACAACAAAGGACCTTGTGAAAATGTTGGAGGAAACAGGTACAGAAGTATCTATAATAGATGGCATCATGAGGCAGGAAAATTATGTGGATATATTGAAGCAACATCTCAAGACATCAGTCAGGAAGTTAAAGCTTGGTCGCAAATGGGTCTTCCAAATGGACAATGACACCAAGCATACTTCCAAAGTTGTGGCAAATGGCTTAAGGACAACAAAGTCAAGGTATTGGAGTGGCCATCACAAAGCCCTGACCTCAATCCCATAGAAAATTTGGGGTCAGAACTGAAAAAGCGTGTGCGAGCGAGGAGGCCTACTAACCTGACTCCGTTACACAAGCTCTGTCAGGAGTAATGGGCCAAAATTCACCCAACCTATTATGGGAAGCTTGTGGAAAGCTACCCGAAACATCTGACCCAAGTTATTAAACAATTTAAAGGCAATGCTACCAAATTTAATTGAGTTTATGTAAACTTCTGACCCACTGGGAATGTGATGAAAGAAATAAAAGCTGAAATAAGTAATTCTCTCTACTATTATTCTGACATTTCACATTCTTAAAATATAGTGGTGATCCTAACTGACCTAAGACAGGGAATTTTACAAGGATTAAATGTCAGGAGTTTTGAAAAGCTGAGTTTAAATGTATTTGGCTAAGGTGTATGTCAACTTCAGACTTCAATTGTACGCTCTGTTCTGGGCCAGTTTAACCTCACTAGGGTAGGGGGCACTATTTTCACCTCCGGATGAATAGCGTGCCCAAAGTAAACTGCCTGTTACTCAGGCCCAGAAGCTAGGATATGCATATAATTGGTAGATATGGATAGAAAAAACTCTGAAGTTTCCAAAACGGTTAAATTAATGTCTGTGAGTATAACAGAACTGATATGGCAGGCGAACACCTGAGTAAAATCCATCCAGGAAGTGGGATATTTTTGATGTGGGTGCTTTTCTCTTGCCTGCCTATACAGTATGTCAATGGTTAGGACCTAGATTGCAGTTCCTATGGCTTCCACTAGATGTCAACAGTCTTTAGAATTGTTTCAGGCTTGTATTCTGAAAAATGAGGTCAGTGGATAGTGGGAAGTCCCCAGAGCTGTTTGCAGCGCACGACCGGGAGCGCGCCTTCTTGTTTTTCTTTTATATTGATGAAGCTATTGTCTGGTTGAAATAATATCAATTATTATGACTAAAAACAACCTGAGGAATGATTATAAACATCGTTTGACATGTTTCTACGAACTTTACTGATAGTATTTGGATTTTTCGTCTGCCTGTTGTGACTGCCTTTGAGCGGTTGGATTACTGAACAAAACGCGCCAACAAAACGTAGGTTTTTGGACTTTATCGAAGAAAACAAACATTTATTGTGTAACTGGGAGTCTTGTGAGTGCAACCATACGAAGATCATCAAAGGTAAGTGATTCATTCTTTTGCTATTCTGACTTTTGTGACTAATCTACTTGGCTGGTAACTGTATGTAATGTTTTGTGTGCTGAGCGCTGTCCTCAGATAATCGCATGGTATGCTTTCGCCGTAAAGCCTTTTTGAAATCTGACACCGTGCTTGGATTAACAAGAAGTTAATCTTTAAGCCGATGTATAACACTTGTATGTTTTATGAATTTTTATTATGGGTATTTCTGTTTTTGAATTTGGCGCTCTGCAATTTCACCGGATGTTGGCCAGGTGGGACGGTAGCGTCCCACACCCCCTAGAGAGGTTCTGGATCTTCCTTTGCAGTACTTGACCATATGACTGGACAATGATCAAGGTAAGATAAAACTAAAGCCTGCAGACTTGCTTTGTGGAGTGTGGTGTCAAAAAAGCAGAGCATCTCTTTATTACGGACAGACCTCTCCCCATCTTTACAGCTTTTGAATCTATATGTTTTGACCATGACAGTTTACAATCTAAAGTAACACCAAGTAATTTAATTACCAGATTCAGCTGAGTTCAGGACCAGTTTATTACTGGCCACCCATTCCAAAACTGATTGCAACGCTTTGTTAAGGGTTTCAGTGACTTCATTAGCTGAGGTTGCTGATGCGTATATGGTTGAATCAGCATACATGGACACACATGCTTTGTTTAATACCAGTGGCAGATGGAAAAGAGTAGAGGGCCTAGAGAGCTGCCGTACGGTAAACCACACTTTACATGTTTGACATTAGAGAAGCTTTCATTAAAGAAAACCCTCTTTTATATTAAATAGATAGCTCCAAATCCACAATTTGGCAGAGGTTGAAAAGCCATAACACATACAGTAGCAGTCAAAAGTTTGTACACATCTACTCATTCAAGGGTTTTTTACTATTTTCTACATAGTAGAATAATAGTGAAGACCTAAACTATGAAATAACACATATGGAATCATGTAGTAACCAAAAAAAGTGTTAAACAAATCAAAATATGTTCTAGATTTTAGATTTTTCAAAGTAGCCACCCTTTGCCTTGATAACAGCTTTGCACACGCTTGACATTCTCTCAACCAGCATTACCTGGAATGCTTTTGCAACAGTCTTGAAGGAGTTCACACATATGCTGAGCACGTGTTGGCTGCTTTTCCTTCACTCTGCGGTCCAACTCATCCCAAACCATCTCAGTAGGGTTGAGGTCGGCTGATTGTGGAGGCCAGGCCATCTGATGCAGCACTCTATCACTCTCCTTCTTGGTCAAATAACCCATACACAGCCTGGAGGTGTTGGGTCATTGTCATGTTGAAAAACAAATGATAGTCCCACTAAGCGCAAACCAGATAGGATGGCGTATCTCTGCAGAATGTTGTGGTAGCCATACTGGTTAAGTGTGCCTTGAATTCTAAATAGATCACCAACAGTGTGACCAGCAAAGCACCCACACAACATCACACCTCCTCCTCCATGCTTCGCGGTGGTAACCACACATGTGGAGATCATCCGTTCACCTACTCTGCGTCTCACAAAGACAGAGGTTGGAATCAACAATCTCAAATTTGGACTCATCACACCAAAGGGACAGATTTCCACTGGTCTAATGTCCATTGCTCATGTGTCATGGCATAAGCAAGTCTCTTCTTATTATTGGTGTCCTATGGTAGTGGTTTCTTTGCAGCAATTTGACCATGAAGGCCTGATTCACGCAGTCTCCTCTGAACAGTTGATGTTGAGATGTGTCTGTTACTTGAACTCTGTGAAGCATTTATTTGGGCTGCAGTTTCTGAGGCTGGTAACTCTAATGAACTTATCCACTGCAGCAGAGGTAACTCTGGGTCTTCCTTTCCTGTGGCAGTCCTCTTGAGAGCCAGTGTCATCATAGCACTTCATGGTTTAAACGACTACACTTGAAAAAACGTTCAAAGTTCTAGAAATTTTCCGCGTTAACTGACCTTCATGTCTTAATGTAATGGACTGTCGATTCTCTTTGCTTATTTGAGCTGTTGTTGCCATAATATGGACTTGGTCTTTTACCAAATAGGGCTATCTTCTGTATACCACCCCTACCTTGTCACAACACAACTGATTTGCTCAAACGCATTAAGGAAAGAAATTCCACAAATTAACTTTTAACAAGGCACACCTGTTAAGTGTGAAAAGCTGTCATCAAGGCAAAGGGGGACTACTTTGAAGAATCTCAAATATAAAATAGATTTTTATTTTTTTTTAATTTGGGGGGTGACTACATGATTCCATATGTCTTATTTCATAGTGTTGATGTCTTCACTATTTCTCTACAATGTAGAAAATAGTACAAAATTAAGCAAAACCCTTGAATGAGTAGGTGTGTCCAAACTTTTGACTGGTACTGTATGTTGTCAACATCAGTTTATGGTCAATAATATCAAAGGCTGCAATGAAATCTAACAGTACAGCCTCCACAATCTTCTTATTATCAATTTATTTAAACCAATCACCAGTCATTTGTATCAGTGCAGTACTATAAGCATGCTATAAGTCTAATGTTAATTTGTTTAACAGAGAAATAGCATTGTATTTGATTTAACACCATTTTTCCCAATAGTTTGCTAAGAGTTAGATGATACAGTAGGTCTGCTGTTAGAACCAGTAAATGCCTTTTTATCACTCATGGGTAGCAGAATGACTTTGGCTTCCCCCCAGGCCTGAGGACAAAGGCTCAGATTACATGTATGACAGATAGGAGTGGCTATAGAGTCAGCTACTATCCCCAGTAGCTTTCCATCTAAGTTGTCATCGCCAAGAGGTTTGTCATTATTGATCGATAACAATCATTTTCCCACCTCCCACACTAACTTTACAAAATGTAGTTGCTTTATTTCATTATTCGCTTTTTTATGCACGAGTACGATGGCTCACTGTTCATTGTTGGTATTTTGTGCCTAAGTTTGCCCACTTTGCCAATGAAGCAATCATTAAAATAATTCTTCACATCAAATGGTTTTGTGATTAATAAGTTGAATTTGTCTTTCTGCCCATTATTGATGGAGCCTTATGGATTTTCTTTATGGGTGTAAGAGGTGTAATCAAAGGGTGAACCCTCGTCTTTAATAATAGTCTTATTGTTGCTATTGAAAAAGGAAGTGGACCTGGCTCCACAGATGTTGAGTACCAGCAATACTCAAGCCAGTGTGTCCAGACATGGTCAGGCACTGTGAATAGAACATTAGTCAAGGTAGTGACCATTGAGTAAAGCGGATGACATAATCAGCATTAACTAATTTAGAAGTAGAATACACACATCCGTTACTTGCAGGTGCAGGGTACAAAAAGAAAAGTCATGAAAAGAAAGATTGATGCCTGCACAATGTTTTGACCCAGAGTTCCTCATCAGGCTTTAATCAGCATCAAATGCTGATTAGGTCCAAATTATTTATTCAAAGAATCAGGAATTAATTTCAGTGCTGCATAGCCCACAGGGATAACTTTAATTAAAGTAGTATAATCATAGTAATGGTTCTGTTCCAGTTTCTCGTTCCGGTCATTTCTTGATGTCTAACTCTGCCACTGAATGTTTTCCTCCTCATCCATTGCTGCCATATGCTCATAACGCTGACGTCTTTTCAGGGCACAATGTTATCTAAACCCAATGTTTTCATCTCCTGTGTGTTTCATCCTAACGTCTTCGAATACTCTGGAACAGGCAACACTGTCACCACTGAGAGTAGAAGTAGCAGCAGGTAGCCTAGCGGTTAAGTCACCACTGAGAGTAGAAGTAGCAGCAGGTAGCCTAGCGGTTAAGTCACCACTGAGAGTAGAAGTAGCAGCAGGTCGCCTAGCGGTTAAGAGCATTGAGACATTAACCGAAAGGTCGCTGTTTCGAATCCCTGAGCCTATTAGGTGAACAATTGGTTTGTGTGCCCTTGAGCAAGGCATTTAACCCTAATTGCTCATGTAGCTGCGATTCCTCACCACAGATTGGCAGAATCCTTTTTTTCCTTTAACGAGTCTGACGAGCCCGACGCGAACGATATACTGCTTTCTCGGGAACAGGCACAGATCCCTGGGATTTGCATGAAGAGGAGGCGGAGAAAAAGGGGCCCAAGGGCGGGCTTCCTTCTGAAAATTCGTAGGCGATCGAATAAACCCCCACTTCTTTCCATTCTGCTAGCAAACGTGCAATCTTTCGACAATAAAATCGATGACCTACACGCATGATTAAACTACCAACGGGACATTCAAACTGTAATATCTTATGCTTCACGGAGTCGTGGTTGAACAACAACACTATCAACATACAGCTGGCTGATTATACGCTGTACCGACAGAATAGAACCGTGGCGTCTGGTAAGACAATTTAAGGACAATTTATTTTTGTAAGTAACAGCTGGTGCATGATATCTAAGGAAGTTTCGGGCTATTGCTCACCTGAGGTAGAGTATCTCATGATAAGCTGTAGACCACGCTATCTACTTAGAGTTTTCATCTGTATTTTTCATAGCTGTTTACATACCACCACAGTCAGAGGCTGGAACTAAGACAACATTGAATGAGCTGTATTCCGCCATACGCAAACAAGAAAACGCTCACCCAGAGGCGGCGCTCCCAGTAGCCGGGGACTTTAACGCAGGGAACTTAAATCCGTTTTCTATCAGCATGTTAAATGTGCAACCAGAGGAAAAAAAACTCTGGACCACCTTTACTCCACACACAGAGACGCATACAAAGCTATCCGTCGCCCTCCATTTGGCAAATCTGACCATAATTCAATCCTCCTGATTCCTGCTTACAAGCAAAAATTAAAGCAGGAAGCACCAGTGACTAGATCAATAAAAAAGTGGTCAGATAAAGCAGATGCTAAGCTACAGGACTGTTTTGCTAGCACAGACTAGAATATGTTCCTGGGATTCTTCCGATGGCATTGACGAGTACACCACATCGGCTTCATCAATAATTGCATCGATGACGTCGTACTTACGATATCCGTACGTACATACCCCAACCAGAAACAATGGATTACAGGAAACATCCGCGCTGAGCTAAAGGGTAGAGCTGCAGCTTTCAAGGAGCGGGACTCTAACCCGGAAGCTTATAAGAAATCCCGCTATGCACTCTGACGAACCATCAAACAGGCAAAGCGCCAACACAGGACTAAGATCAAATCGTACTACACCAGCTCTGATGCTCGTCGGATGTAGCAGGGCCTGCAAACCATTACAGACTACAAAGGGAAGCACAGCCGAGAGCTGCCCAGTGACACGAGCTGACCAGATGAGCTAAACTACTTCTATGCTCGCTTCGAGGCAAATAACACTGAAACATGCATAAGAGCACCAGCTGTTCCGGAAGACTATGTGATCACGCTCTCGAAAGCAGATGTGAGTAAAACTATCAGGACGTGTACTGTGAGCCAACTGGCAAGTGTCTTCACTGACATTTTTAACCTCTCCCTGTCCGAGTCTGTAATACCAACATGTTTTAAGCAGACCACCATAGTGCCTGTGCCCAAGAACACTAAGGTAACCTGCCTAAATGACTACCGACCCGTAGCACTCACGTCTGTAGCCATGAAGTGCTTTGAAAGGCTGATCATGGCTCACATCAACACTATTATCCCAGAAACACTAGACCCACTCCAATTAGCATACCGCCCCAACAGATCCACAGATGATGCAATTTTGCACTCCACACTGCTCTTTCCCACCTGGACAAAAGGAACACCTATGTGAGAATGCTATCCCGCCCTCCCCCCACACACACTTTAATAAATCTACCTACATGTACATATTACCTCAACTAAGCGGTGCCTCCGCACATTGACACTGTACCGGCACCACCTCGTATATAGTCTCGCTATTGTTATTATTACTTACTTTTTGTCACGTTCCTGACCTATTTCTGTTAGTTTGTTATGTGTGTTAGTTGGTCAGGACGTGAGGTTGGGTGGGCATTCTATGTTTTCTGTTTCTGTGTTGGTTTTGGGTTGCCTGGTATGGCTCTTAATTAGAGGCAGGTGTTTGGCGTTCCTCTAATTAAGAGTCATATTTAGGTAGGCGTTGTCACAGTGTTCGTGGTGGGTGATTGTCTTCCGTGTCTGTGTCTGTACACCACGCGGGACTGTTTACGGTTTGTTCGGTTTGTGTAGCCTATGTTCCTATTCGTGCGTTTTTCTTGTTTAATGTAAGTACGTCGTCTAGGTCTGTCTACACCGTTTGTTGTTTTTGTTAGTTTAATCAAGTTCGTGTTTCGTTAATAAAATATGTCTGTTCTCTACGCTGCGCCTTGGTTCCCTCAATACTCCTCCTCTTCCGAAGATGAAGAGGAGGAGGAATGCCGTTACAGAATCACCCACCAAGAATCCAGAACCAAGCAGCGTAATTTGGAGCAACGGGGAAGTATACAGGACTTGTGGAGTTGGGAGCAAATATTTAACGGAGAAGGACCATGGGCTAAAGTGAATCACCGTCCATGGGAACAGTTGGAGGCAGCTCGGAGAGTGGAGGAAAAGAGAGAGAGGAACCGGAGTTATGAGGGAACGCGTCTTGCACGGAAGCCAAAAAAGCCCGTGAGTAACACCCAAAAATTTCTTGGGGGGGGGCTAAGAGGTGGTGGGCCAAGGGCAGGTAGGAGACCTGCGCCCACTTCCCAGGCTTACCGTGGAGAGCGGGAGTACGGGCAGGCGCCGTGTTACGCAGTAGAGCGCACGGTGTCTCCTGTACGAGTGCATAGCCCAGTGCGGGTTATTCCACCTCCCCGCACTGGTAGGGCTAGATTGGGCATTGAGCCAGGTGTCATGAGGCCGGCTCAACGCGTCTGGTCTCCAGTGCGTCTCCTCGGGCCGGCATACATGGCACCTGCCTTACGCATGGTTTCCCCGGTTCGCCTACATAGGCCGGTGCGGGTTATTCCACCTCCCCGCACTAGTCGGGCGACCGGGAGCATTCAACCAGGTAAGGTTGGGCAGGCTCAATGCTCAAGAGAGCCAGTACGCCTCCACGGTCCGGTATTTCCGGCGCTACCTCCCCGCCCCAGCCTAGTACCTACAGTGCCTACACTACGCACTAGGCTACCAGTGCGTCTCCTGAGCCCTGTTCCTCCTCCACGCACTCTCCCTGTAGTGCGTGTATCCAGTTCGGTGCCTCCAGTTCCGGGAACACGCACTAAGCCTCCTGTGCGTCTCCAGAGCCCTGTACACACTGTTTCTTCTCCCCCTACTAATCCTGATGTGCTTGCCCTCAGCCCGGTGCCACCAGTGCCGGTACCACGCACCAGGTATAGAGTGGGCTTTGAGAGTCCAGTGTGCCCTGTCCCTGCTCCCCGCACTAGTATGAAGGTGCGTGTCCTTAGCCCGGTGCCTCCAATTCCGGCACCACGCACCAGGTCTACAGTGCGCCTTATCCGGCCAGAGCCATCCGTCTCCCCAGCGCCATCTGAGCCATCCGTCTCCCCAGCGCCATCTGAGCCATCCGTCTCCCCAGCGCCATCTGAGCCATCCGTCTCCCCAGCGCCGTCTGAGCCATCCGTCTGCAATGAGCCTGCAAAGCCGCCCGTCTGCCATGAGCCTGCAAAGCCGCCCGTCTGCCATGAGCCTACAGAGCCGTCCGCCAGACAGGAGCCGCTAGAGCCGCCCGCCAGACAGGAGCCGCTAGAGCCGCCCGCCAGACAGGATCTGCCAGAACCGCCAACCAGACAGGATCTGCCAGAGCCGCCAACCAGACAGGATCTGCCAGAGCCGCCAACCAGACAGGATCTGCCAGAGCCGCCAACCAGACAGGATCTGCCAGAGCCGCCAGCGAACCATGAGCGGCCAGAGCCGTCAGAGAGCCATGAGCATCCAGAGCCGTCAGCCTGCCATGAGCGTCGAGAGCCGTCAGCCTGCCATGAGCGTCGAGAGCCGTCAGCCAGCCATGAGCGTCGAGAGCCGTCAGCCAGCCATGAGCGTCGAGAGCCGTCAGCCTGCCATGAGCGTCGAGAGCCGTCAGCCTGCCATGAGCGTCGAGAGCCGTCAGCCAGACATGAGCGTCGAGAGCCGTCAGCCAGCCATGAGCGTCGAGAGCCGTCAGCCAGCCATGAGCGTCGAGAGCCGTCAGCCAGCCATGAGCGTCGAGAGCCGTCAGCCAGCCATGAGCGTTGAGAGCCGTCAGCCTGCCATGAGCGTCCAGATTCGTCAGTCAGCCATGAGCTGCCCTTCAGCCAGAAACGGCTATATACCCAGAACTGCCCCTCAGTCCAGAGCTGTCTCTCTGTCCGGAGCTGCCTTTCAGTCCGGAGTTGCCCCTCTATCATGATCTCCCTCTCTATCTTGATCTACCTCTTTATTCTGATCTATCCCTCTGTCTTGTGCTATCCCTCTGTCTTGATCTATCTCTCTGTCCCGGTGCTGTCCCTGTTATTGATGTTACTAAGGGGATTTTGTGGGGTTAAAATGAGGGTGGACATTCTTAGGGGGAGATGGAGGCTAGGATGGATTATGGTGGGGTGGGGACCTCGCCCGGAGCCTGAGCCACCACCGTGGTCAGATGCCCACCCAGACCCTCCCCTAGACTTTGTGCTGGTGCGCCCGGAGTTCGCACCTTATGGGGGGGGGGGGTTATGTCACGTTCCTGACCTATTTCTGTTAGTTTGTTATGTGTGTTAGTTGGTCAGGACGTGAGGTTGGGTGGGCATTCTATGTTTTCTGTTTCTGTGTTGGTTTTGGGTTGCCTGGTATGGCTCTTAATTAGAGGCAGGTGTTTGGCGTTCCTCTAATTAAGAGTCATATTTAGGTAGGCGTTGTCACAGTGTTCGTGGTGGGTGATTGTCTTCCGTGTCTGTGTCTGTACACCACACGGGACTGTTTACGGTTTGTTCGGTTTGTGTAGCCTATGTTCCTATTCGTGCGTTTTTCTTGTTTTATGTAAGTACGTCGTCTAGGTCTGTCTACACCGTTTGTTGTTTTTGTTAGTTTAATCAAGTTCGTGTTTCGTTAATAAAATATGTCTGTTCTCTACGCTGCGCCTTGGTTCCCTCAATACTCCTCCTCTTCCGAAGATGAAGAGGAGGAGGAATGCCGTTACACTTTTACTTCTTATTCTTATCCATATTTTTTAAACTGTATTGTTGGTTAGTGCCTCGTAAGTAAGCATTTCACTGTAAGGTCTACTACACCTGTTGTATTCAGCGCATGTGACTAATACAATTTGATTTGATTTTGAACTCACTCTGGATAAGAGTATCTGCTAAAATGTAAATAGTTTAATGATTTCATTTTTTTCTCCTTTTTTTTAACTAGGTAATTCAGTTAAGATCAAATTCTAATTTTCAATGACGGCCTAGGAACAATGGGTTAACTGCCTTGTTCAGGGGTAGAACGACAGATTTTTACCTTGTCAGCTCGGGGATTTGATCTTGCAACACTTTCGGTTACTTGTCCAATGCTCTAACCACTAGGCTACCTGCCACCCCATTTGTGTCTCAACAAGTTGGAGAAGTAACTTCTGATTTATAGGATTTTCTGAAGTTGGGAATAAAATGTATCTAGTTATTTATGATTTTAGGGCTTGATTCAATTAGTATCGTGGAAATTCAGCACTATATCACAATAACAATTTGAAGGTAATTTCCGAGAAGAGCCTACATATGCAGTGTTTACCGTGAATGCAGTCTCCACGAATGGGGGAACACTGCCTTTAAATTTAAATTGCGCTATACTGTAGCGCTGAACTTCCACGGTACAGATTGAATCGAGCCCTTAGAAAATCATTCGGCCTTTGTCTTATGATCAACAGCTTAGAGGGATAACAACAAGAGAAGATAATGCATAATAATACTGCAATACTCTATCAACATTCATGATAGAAATCATCAATGAGTTTGATTAGCAACAAATACATTAGGCTGTTCGATAATTGGAATATTGGGAATCCGGTCAAAATGCTAAGTGGCACTGGTTTCACTACGGCGATATGGCCTGTCAGATGTTGATGTTCTGTATGGTGTGAAACAGGAAGCATGTGAGACAGTCTGTAACGGATAGACCCAAAAGTCTTGAATGAATTACCTCTTTTACAGTTTACGTCAATGGTACAGGGAGCAGCTGCTAACAAGTCCTAATATTTATTTCATTTAAACCCTTCCTTCCAGACGTATTTGTTATCAAAATCCCTGAGGAGAGGCTGTTATGGTCTCACACATGAAACAGTTTTATACAGTATATAGAGAGAGAAGTCCTTGTTTTCAGTTTAGGCTTGGATAGGTGTTAGTGTTGGCACTAGTTCTGGATTGCCCAATAGCTTTCCTCTTTCATGCAGTTGTAAATCAGCGAGCCAATGATTAGCTTTCTCCGGATGCCTCGAAGGCAGCTCTGTTAGAAACAGGATCAAAGAACCGCAGGAAGCTGCTCATTTCAACTCTATTTCAACCTCTGATCTGGGAACTGCTTAAAAAACAACCAATAATTACGTCAATTTTTACACAGGCTATTATTGATATATACACTGCTCAAAAAAATAAAGGGAACACTTAAATAACACAATGTAACTCCAAGTCAATCACACTTCTGTGAAATCAAACTGTCCACTTAGGAAGCAACACTGATTGACAATAAATTTCACATGCTGTTGTGCAAATGGAATAGGCAACAGGTGGAAATTAGAGGCAATTAGCAAGACACCCCCAATAAAGGAGTGGTTTTGCAGGTGTTGACCACAGACCACTTCTCAGTTCCTATGCTTCCTGGCTGATGTTTTGGTCACTTTTGAATGCTGGCGGTGCTTTCACTCTAGTGGTAGTGTAGCAGTGTGATGTTGTTCCCCTAGATTACGCACCAAATTGCACACAAGGACCAATTCAAATAGGCCAGGTCAAGAGGGGATGTTAATAATCTGGTAATAATAATAATAATTCAGTGTATTTTTTTATTTAATTACAGCTGCATAGCTAATGTTTTTATTTGGTGTACAAACACTTTTTCATACCAATATTGTACATACAAGTGATTGTAAAAGTTTTGTATATTTTGGTTTGGCCCATCGCGGGTTATCTGTATCCCCATACCACTTTATCTTTCTCTTTTGCCTGACCCTCGGCTAGCAAGGTGCCGGAGAGCTGTGACTGCACCAAGGGTAACGTGTGTGTTGTCTCTTCGTGTGCAGGGCAAATAAAAAGATTTCAACGAGCAGACCATCAGTTGTGGCAGCGTCTTCATTAAGAATTACACAACGCAGAACGAACCACGCTACAAACTGGTGCCGCGACCTGCCGACTGGTTAGCTCAAGCTGACCACCGGAGCTGTGCATGTGGAGGAGATGCGCGACCCGCGCATGCGCACTTGTTGATGGTTTGCTATAAGTGAATGTATACTGTAAATAGTGAAGGTGAATGTAGCATATTCACTAGATAATTGTATTGGCGTTTATTTGCATGTTTTGAGGGAATTTGTTTATTGCATTTTTTTTGTATTTGTATGCAGTAAATTACATTGTAGTTTAGTTCTCTATTGAGCCATGGAAGACTCTCAAGTCCATAAGATGAGTTATGCTGGGGATTTTGGTGTGGTTAGTGTGGGTAGAGGGAGGGGTGTCCATGCATTTACACCATTGGTACAGTCAGCTCCTGGGAGTAGAGTGGCTGCTAGTCCTGAGTTTACAAGCACTGGGAGGGGTAGGCTGTTTACTCCACCTGACCAGGGTATCCCACCTCTGTCTCTTGATGTACCATTGTCCCCAGTCCTCAGTAATAATGGGACACCGAGTCAGCTTAGTGACCTTATTAAGCAGATTGGTTCAGAGATAGGAGAATCTATCAGAGCGAGTTTACTGCAGCCTGGGGCTTCAAGTCTTTCTCCTGCCCATTCCCCTGACCAATCCCAGCAGTTTCCCCTGCCTCAACAATGTGGGTCAACTTTAATTGATGCGTCCAAGCTGAATCTGGTTGTGAAGTCAGAGGTTAGTGCTCCACCTTTCTTCAGGGGTGATGGCTCAGATAAGTACTCTGTCCTGGAGTGGGAGGAGCTAATGGGAGTCTACCTAGAGAAGAGGGGTTACACTGGGTCTGAGAATGTTGGGGAGGTGATGTCTAGGCTCATGGGGAGGGCACGGGATGTGACCAAAGTCTGGATGCGTAACAACCCTGTTGTCACAGATGTTAAGGCAGTGTTCAGTGTTCTCAAGCAACACTTTGGGGATACTGTCTACTCAGGTATGCCATTAGCTGACTTCTATTCAATGAGACCATATGCTAATGAGGGTCCACTAGATTTCTGGATTAGGCTTAACAAAGCTGCAGAAGCAGCTGAACAGTACCTTGTAAGTGAGGGTAGAACCTTGCCCAATCAGTGCTCAGAGTTGGCAGTCATGTTTGTACGTAACTGTCCTGATAAAGAGTTGGCCCAAGTGTTCAAATGCAAACCCCTTCGTGACTGGACAGCCAGTGAGGTACAGGATCGTTTGGATGAACTGTTAAGGGAGCGTAAAGCATGTAGAACACAACTTTCACAGCAGGTGGCTGCTGTCTTCGACTCCCCCCAGGAGGAAGTGGATCCTGAGAGCAGACCTAATGTGTCATCTTTTTCTCGATGTGGCCGTGAACCAGAACAGGCCCAATCTGTATCTGAGGGTGGGACATTAGAGAAGGTTTTGAGTATGCTAGAGAAGGCTCTTGTCAGCAATACTCAGTCTGTGAACAGAGGGCCCCGTAAACAGTTCCCCAAACGTGAGCGTGAGTGCGCTGTCTGTGGAAGCACTAATCACTGGACCAAAGCTCACTGTCAGATGCACCAGCTGTGTTTCAAGTGCTTCTCTCCTGGCCACATGAGCTTTGACTGTAGTGAGACTGGGAAGCGAAAGAGCCCTGTATGTGGGCAGACTGGCAGGTCTCAGGAAAACTAGAAAGTCTCCATTCTGAGGAGGGCAATGTGAGGCAGTCTAATTTTTCCTCCACTGATGATGATATCCAATCTGTTTATTCTTATTTTTGTGAGTCAGTACCCAAGAACAACACAGTAATTTTTCAGAACACAATGAGAATTTCTCAGAATGACAGTTTGTTTTACACCACCGTGCTAGTACAGGATAAAGTTGAGCTGAAGGGGATGTTAGATAGTGGGTCCATGGCTACTACTCTGCGCGCAGATATTGTACCTCGGTTGAGGGAGGCAGGAGTGGTAGAGGGGAACTTTCTAGCTCCTTCAGACATCATACTGGTGGGTTGTGGTGGGACGCAAACTAGCCCAGTGGGCATGTGTGACTTGAAACTACAGCTTTATGGCTTCAGTTATGTAGTCCCAGTGCTGATTGTAGATGGGCAGGCTGATGAACTCATTGTTGGCACTAACGTGTTGAAGTCTCTGATTAGACAGTTCAAATCAAATGACAGCTACTGGCAGGTGGTGGGTACGCCAGGTCCCTCTGGACAGTGTGAGGACAGCCAGTTCCTGCGTCTCCTATCAAATCTGGAGAGATGGAGAGGAGACTCCATCCCAGATAAAGTGGGCACCATTAAGTTGAAGAGGGCAGTAACGCTCCAACCCATGAGTGAGCATCTTGTGTGGGGCCGCTTACCCCCAAAGACAAAACTCTCTGTGGGCAGTACTGTTGTTGTCGAACCCAGCACGTCTCGTTGTGTGAATCGACACATACTAGTAGGGAGAGTAGTTACGCCTCTGTGGGGGGATGGATGGCTCCCTGTGAAGATTGTGAATCCAACAACTTCGCCAGTTACCCTGAGACGAAATGCTAAAGTGGCAGATGTGTACCCTTGTATTGCATTGGAGGATTTTGATGATGTCAAGCAGAAAGCTGCTTACCAGAACGTGGCAAAAGCACAATGTGACAGCTCACATGGCAGTCTTACAGCCAAGAGTTCAGTTGATGGCAGTGTAGTTAATGGAAACAGTACACTGAGCAATCTTGGACTTCAAGGCCTGTCGGTTGAGGAGTGTCCAGTCTCACAGTTCTGGAAAGACAAACTTGTCGGTTTAATTGAGAAGTATGACACGGTGTTCTCTAGACATAGCCTGGATTGTGGAGAGGCAAAAGAGTTCTGCCATCGCATACGGCTGACTGATGACCGCCCATTTCGATTACCTTATCGTAGGCTTTCTCCAGCTGATTACCAAAAACTCAGGGAAACACTGGATGATATGGAGGAAAAGGAAATCGTCAGAAAATCCAGCAGCGAGTATGCCTCACCATTGGTGCTGGTATGGAAAAAGAATGGGGACTTGCGTCTATGTACTGACTTTAGGTGGTTAAACGCCCGCACAGTGAAGGATGCTCATCCCCTGCCTCATCAGGCTGATGTACTGGCGGCGCTGGGAGGTAATGCCTTCTTCAGCACAATGGACTTGACATCAGGGTACTACAATGTGCCACTGCATGAAGAGGATAAGAAATACACTGCCTTTTCCTCTCCTTTAGGTCTGCACGAGTACAATCGTTTGCCTCAGGGCCTTTGCAACAGCCCGGCTACGTTTATGAGAATGATGCTGACCATCTTTGGGGACCAAAACTTTCTAAGTCTCCTTTGCTATTTGGATGATCTGATGGTTTTTGCTAAGACGGAGGAAGAGAGTCTGCAGAGACTTGAGATGGTTTTCCAGCGGTTGCAGGAGCACAATCTTAAACTGTCTCCGTCTAAGTGCAAGTTTTTGAGGAGGTCTGTTAAGTTTTTGGGCCACATCATTTCTCAGGAGGGCGTAGCCACTGATCCTGCTAAGATTCAAACCATTTTGAATGTGACTGAGAGTGAGATGATGGAAGCTGATGGTGTCACTCCGTCTCCTAGCAAAATCCGTTCTTTCCTTGGTATGGTAGTATACTATCAACACTACATTGAGAATTGTTCCATGGTTGCTAGGCCATTGTTTCAGCTGACTACAGGTCAGAAGAAGCCTAGGAGAGGCAAGGGCAGAAAGAGGCCTGGTCCCTCTCGCAGGCTCACTGCTGCAGACTGGACTGCCGAGTGTCAACTCGCTTTTGAAGCTTTGAAAGCAGCACTAGTTGACCAGGCACTGCTGGCTCATCCAGATTTTTCTCAGCCATTTTTGCTTTCTGTTGATGCATCTACTAGTGGTTTGGGAGCGGTACTATCCCAAGTGCAAGATGGGAAGGCCATAGCCAGGCCAATAGCTTTTGCTAGTAAATCTCTTAATCATGCACAATCCAAGTATCCTGCTCACCGGCTGGAATTTCTAGCCATGAAATGGGCCATTCATGATAAGTTCAGCCATTGGCTGCGAGGGCATAAGTTTACGGTGTGGACCGACAACAATCCACTCAAATATATTCTTACAAAGCCGAGACTTGATGCATGTGAGCAGAGATGGGTTGCAAAGCTGGCACCTTTTGATTTTGATATCCAGTACATACCAGGGCCCAAGAATGTCGTTGCTGATGCTTTGAGCAGAGAGCCATTTGTCCGCCCCAAAGTTCTGCACCGACTGACAAGAATTCCATATGATGTCCTGCTGGAGGAAGCCAGAGGTCTTCGACTGGATGATGTACAAGACATGTTCCGTCTCTCCTGTGAGCAGCCCGAGGCTGGCTGTGGAACGTCTATGGCTCCTGGGAGTGAGTTGAGTAGAGCTGGAGACGATGTCAGTGGGTTGGTTTCCTGTGAAGAGGTGTCTGCTGTCCTTCAAGCCCATCGCCGATGGGATGATGGTGCCACAGTGAGGTCCGTTTCACATGTGCAGCACCTTGAGAAGTTGATGTCCATGGGTCAGAGCCCTTTACCTGTCCTTACACACAAGGAGCTGTATGATAACCAGTCACTGGATCCTATCATCAGCAGAGTAATGTTCTTTGTAGATAGAGGCCGGCGCCCATCTAGGAGAGAGCGAGTCTTTGAAGCTAAAGAAACAGTTTATACTCTAAGACAGTGGGGGAAACTCACCACGCGGTTAGGGATTCTGTATCGTGTCTCAAAACACCCAGTGAGTAAGAAGAAAATATTCCAGTATGTCGTACCTGTGTCTTTGAGAGGCCTTGTGTTGAAGGGAGTTCATGATGATGCTGGTCATCAGGGTCAGCAGCGCACATTGTGGCTCACGAGACAGCGGTTTTACTGGGAATCTATGGAGAAGGATGTCAAGGAATATGTGGCCCACTGTAAGAGATGTGTGTTGAGTAAAGCACCTGAGCCTGAAGCGAGAGCCCCACTTGTCTCCATTGTGACAACGGCACCTTTAGAACTTGTGTGTATTGATTTCTGGACTGCCGAAGATTCAAACAACAAGTCTATTGATGTGTTAGTAGTGACTGATCACTTTACTAAGCTGGCCTGTGCGTATCCATGTCCAAACCAGTCTGCTAAGACTGTTGCTCGTGTTCTCTGGAATAATTTCTTCTGCATTTATGGGTTCGCTGATTGCATCCATTCTGACAGGGGTGCAAACTTCGAGAGTTTACTTATTGCAGAATTACTTCAGTTATCTGGTGTTGAAAAGTCCCACACCACACCTTATCATCCCATGGGTAACGGTCAAGCAGAACGTCTGAATCGCACACTGGGTGGGATGATTAGAGCTCTGCCAGCTAGGTCTAAGGCTAAATGGCCTCAGATGTTGAACACATTGACATTCTCCTATAACTGCACTGTTCATGAGACTACTGGGTTTCCACCCTTCTTCTTGATGTTCGGACGCACCCCTAGGTTGCCGGTAGATGTTATGTTTGAAAGTGTGCTGTTGGATGGGGACACAGTAGATGTGGATAAGTATGTCCAGTCTCTGGGTGAGGATCTGAGAGAGGCCATGACATTGGCCCAGCAGCATGCCAGTAAGCAACAAAAGAGACAAGCCGAGGTCTACAACAGACGGTCTAAGGGTCACTCGGTGCAGAAGGGAGATAGAGTTCTACTTGCTAACAAGGGGGAGAGGGGCAAGAAGAAACTGGCTGATCGCTGGGAGAGTGTGGTGTACATAGTGGTTGCAAAGAACAGCTCACTGAACACATATCGTATCCAACACCCTACCACTGGACGCATCAAAACTGTGCATAGGAACCTGATTATGCCAGTCAACTTTCTGCCTTTACCTTCGTGGGAGGAACCTGAGGGTCACGGATCTCTATCGAGTGGTGACGTGATCTCTGAGATGTCTGCAATGTCCAGCCAAATGGATGGGAGTGACGCCAGGACTGTCCACTGGGTAGCAGGCCTTCCTGAGTCTTCTGGGAGGATACTCCAAGAGGATGGTGAAGTCCCGGCTGATGGAAGTGAGGTGGAACAACCGTATGAAGTCCCCTTAAGTGAGGTGTGCTCAGCAGAAGTGGACCAGAGAGATATCCCCGAAGCCTACAAGAGTTCTGATTGCGAAACTCCATTCAGTGTGGATGATGTTACCTTGGTTGAAGATGCTTCGTCAGTGTGGTCTGTGACAATCTACCAGGATTCTGATCAGTCGTCTGACACTACTAGTGTTGAGTCGGTAACTGAAAGTGTGCTGGCTCCGGAGATGCGGATCTGTAGTACTCCCCATCCTGAGGTTAGACCTCTGAGCAGGGTTAGTGCTGTCTGTGACATTCCTGCTAGGTTTGTGGGTGAGGGTGTTCGGACTAGACTGGGTAGACTTATTAAGCCAGTGGATAGGTTAATCCAAACTATGTCTACACAGGAAATGAAACAGTTCTTGTTTTCTCAGTGACGGTAGGATATTGCCTACCTTTTCTTTTGAAGGAATGTAGGAAATCTAAGCATGTCTTAGAATGATTTGTGGGTTTGTCTAATATATTTGACAATTCATGTAACTTTGTGTGTAGTCCATCGGCATAAAATGTATATGGCATTTTTCGTATACGGTTGAATAAGGGATTAGCTACCCCTTATTTTTCCTAATCCTTCGCGGGATAGCTTTTCAGCTGATCGACCATTTGTGGGTCTAGAATTAAGGGACTACACTGGGTTACTCTGTCGCCCTGTGGGTGTGAATTTTTTTTCTTTCTTTGCTTTGTTACCTTTGAGGTAATGTGTTTTGTTTTGGGTCTATAATCTAGTGTAAAACAGTGGGGGTGAATGTAGCAGTGTGATGTTGTTCCCCTAGATTACGCACCAAATTGCACACAAGGACCAATTCAAATAGGCCAGGTCAAGAGGGGATGTTAATAATCTGGTAATAATAATAATAATTCAGTGTATTTTTTTATTTAATTACAGCTGCATAGCTAATGTTTTTATTTGGTGTACAAACACTTTTTCATACCAATATTGTACATACAAGTGATTGTAAAAGTTTTGTATATTTTGGTTTGGCCCATCGCGGGTTATCTGTATCCCCATACCACTTTATCGTTCTCTTTTGCCTGACCCTCGGCTAGCAAGGTGCCGGAGAGCTGTGACTGCACCAAGGGTAACGTGTGTGTTGTCTCTTCGTGTGCAGGGCAAATAAAAAGATTTCAACGAGCAGACCATCAGTTGTGGCAGCGTCTTCATTAAGAATTACACAACGCAGAACGAACCACGCTACAGTAGCATGAGACGGAGTCTACAACCCACACAAGTGGCTCAGGTAGTGCAGTTCATCCAGGATGGCACATCAATGCGAGCTGTGGCAAGAAGGTTCAGCGTAGTGTCCAGAGCATGGAGGCGCTACCAGGAGACAGGCCAGTACATCAGGAGACATGGAGAAGGCTGTAGGAGGGCAACAACCCAGCAGCAGGACCGCTACCTCTGCCTTTGTGCAAGGAGGAGCACTGCCAGAGCCCTGCAAAATGACCTCCAGCAGGCCACAAATGTGCATGTGTCTGCTCAAACGGTCAGAAACAGACTCCATGAGGGTGGTATGAGGGCCCGACGTCCACAGGTGGGGGTTGTGCTTACAGCCCAACACCGTGCAGGACGTTTGGCATTTGCCAGAGAACACCAAGATTGGCAAATTCGCCACTGGCGCCCTGTGCTCTTCACAGATGAAAGCAGGTTCACACTGAGCACATGAGCACATGTGACAGACGTGACAGAGTCTGGAGACGCCGTGGAGAACGATCTGCTGCCTGCAACATCCTCCAGCATGACCGGTTTGGTGGTGGGTCAGTCATGGTGTGGGTGGCATTTCTTTGGGGGGCCGCACAGCCCTCCATGTGCTCGCCAGAGGTAGCCTGACTGCCATTAGGTACCGAGATGAGATCCTCAGACCCCTTGTGAGACCATATGCTGGTGCGGTTGGCCCTGGGTGCAATGCAAGACAATGCTAGACCTCATGTGGCTGGAGTGTGTCAGCAGTTCCTGCAAGAGGAAGGCATTGATGCTATGGACTGGCCCGCCCGTTCCCCAGACCTGAATCCAATTGAGCACATCTGGGACATCATGTCTCGCTCCATCCACCAACGCCACGTTGCACCACAGACTGTCCAGGAGTTGGCGAATGCTTTAGTTCAGGTCTAGGAGGAGATCCCTCAGGAGACCATCCGCCACCTCATCAGGAGCATGCCCAGGCGTTGTAGGGAGATCATACAGGCACGTGGAGGCCACACACACTGAGCCTCATTTTGACTTGTTTTAAGGACATTACATCAAAGTTGGATCAGCCTGTAGTGTGGTTTTCCACTTTAATTTTGAGTGTGACTCCAAATCCAGACCTCCATGGGTTGATAAATTTGATTTCCATTGATCATTTTTGTGTGATTTTGTTGTCAGCACATTCAACTATGTAAAGAAAAAAGTATTTAATAAGAATATTTCATTCATTCAGATCTAGGATGTGTTATTTTAGTGTTCGCTTTATTTTTTTGAGCAGTGTATTTTAAACTCGCTCCTTCCTACAGTGGCATGTATTCATGGATGCTAAGGGAAGCCAGGCTTCCACAAAAGATTTACCAAGAAAAATACAGAAAAAGTGTTGAATTTTTTCATCTCGTTGTGTTGTTGTCCTCCGGTGGCTAGCTAGCCAGCTAAATTTGCCCTTTCCTAAATTAGCCATGAATGGAGATAGGGATTTGGACATGTACTTTTACTTAATTACATTGCTTGTGTAACGGTGGTTCTCCTCTTCAACCGAAGAGGAGGAGTAGTGATTGAACCAAGGCGCAGCGGGTTGTGAATACATAATTTAATAAAGACACGACAAAACAATGAAGACAGAAAACGACCTAGACTTGAATAAACTACAAAATAACAAAACCGAAATGTATAGACAGACCTGAACAATACGAACTTACAAATAACGCGAAGAACGCACGAACAGGGAAAAATAGACTACACAAAATGACGATGTACAAAACAAACCGAACAGTCCCGTATGGTGCGACAAACACTGACACAGGAGACAACCACCCACAAAGAACACTGTGAAACAACCTACCTAAATATGACTCTCAATTAGAGGAACGCCAAACACCTGCCTCTAATTAAGAGCCATACCAGGCAACCCTTAAACCAACATAGAAACAGAAAACATAGAATGCCCACCCAAACTCACGTCCTGACCAACTAACACATACAACAAACTAACAGAAATAGGTCAGGAACGTGACAGCTTGACCATGCTGTATGTCATGTAACTGTTTGTTACATGCAATATGTTTTGTGGACTTCACCGGACAGATGTTGCTCTCTGGTTTTGCAATGAAACAAATGTGTGGTTGAATTTATTCTGCCACTGTGTCTTCTTATTG
This sequence comes from Salvelinus fontinalis, assembly GCF_029448725.1. Classification (NCBI taxonomy): domain Eukaryota; kingdom Metazoa; phylum Chordata; class Actinopteri; order Salmoniformes; family Salmonidae; genus Salvelinus; species Salvelinus fontinalis. The sequence goes on from NC_074674.1 coordinate 22,232,527, forward strand.
TCTCGGCCTGAGGCCTATATAGCATGGTGTCAAGGCATATGAACTAACAGGTTATAGAGCAAACAGTTGCATAACAGTTGATTGAACTGTTATGCAAACCTTGAAATAAGCTGGGGACTGGACGATGAAGTAATTTCTCGTGATCATTTTGAGATGAGCGGTCCGTGTGTGAAAGGGAGTATGACTCCCGCACTGTGATAATCGCTTTAGAGGCATTTTAATACATGGAAGGATTCAGGATGGTAATGTGGGAGAAGATGTTGAAAATACTTTTGAATGGCTATTCAAACTCTAAAAGTATCTTCCCAAATAGAAAGCAGATAAGGTAGTAGTCGGTGGCCAGAACAATCCAATGTGTCTTTCCCTGGACAGGTCATGAAGAATTGATGTGACTGCTGTTTAATTGGTTCCATGCCTTTGAGGATATACTCTACTGTACGCTACTTTAAAGACATGTATTGTAGCATACAGTAAATTAACTGTACATTTCCTTTTTTCTTTGATGTTTTCAGACTGTTTTCTTGTTCCAGGTTAGAACACAACTCTCTCCAAGGACACAGGGTAGAAGATGAGCTCATACTACATCGCTGCGTTACCGGAAGTTACAAGAACAAGCTCCTCTTTATAACAGTAGAACCTATTGTCACTCTTATCATATTCCCCCAGAGAGGGTGGCTTCACCATGCTGTCAGTCAGTCCTCTTCAATTGCTGTGTGGAAACTCTGAGAGAGAGAGACTGATTCTGACAGATATTTCCCCGTAGACTTCACACACAGGCTTTTATCTCTGTGATGGACGCAGGCCTGAGGGGGATTAGTCACTGTCTGGCTGGCTTTAGTGAGGCTAGGCAGGGTGGTACTCAGCACTCACAAGCCCTGTTAAACTCAAACACTGCCTAACCAAGATAGGAGAGATGGAGACGCATGGTGATGGAAGGAAACCGGGAGAATGTGTGCCAAAACAGGAATCACCACCACTATTATAAATACAACATTTTGGTTCCTAAATAGAGACAGGCTGTTTGGCGAGGACTGGGATTGTATTACAAATTACTGCACTGTACATGCCCTCTTGGATACTGTACTGCTAAAATCACACTAACGTAGCTAGAAATGGCTTAGTCGAGGATTTCAGTCCGCCCCATCCCTATTACGGGGCCTTTGCTAGAATTTGCACGTATTATCCAATCACAAATGTTACTTTTGTTCTACAATTTGACAATACACATGACTATTTTTCACTACACAATTGTTCAGACAGAAGGGTAGCTTTCAACCCTGACATCTATACAGTATGTCTGGAGGCACTGACCTCTTTCGTGCCACTGATTTGTGCGACCGACATCTGATTGTCTGTATTGATTTTGGCTCCTTTGTTGGGGACTCCCTGCAGAGACAGATTGCCATTAAAATAAGCCATTGAAATCATCCATTGCTGAATTGCATTGTCTGCAGAAGGATAAGTATTATCTATGCTGTCTGCAGCAGTCAAACATATGGGTTTGAGTTGACTCAGCCGATCGTCAAGCCTCTGAAAGTGTTGGATTAAAAACTCTGTGAACTCTCATCTATGGCTGACAATGTTACGGTTTACAACATGGCTGCCGGACGTTTCATGAAGTGACACCAGGATACAGGAGGATATTTGGACTTTATGATATACTTGTGACATGAGAGGGGCATCCCCTGCATCCCTCTGGGAAGGAATAAGGATGTGGTGACCTCAAGAGGCATGCAGTGTCTGTCTGGTCACGCTGGGGCCCTGCGGTGTAGACAGTTGTAGTGGCTCACTGGAGCTGAGGGAGTTGAACTGCTTAGAGGTTTGTTTCAACATTTTTCATTCCTGTACATATTGTTGTAAGCATGTTGCATGTGAATATCTATGTGAGCAAGCAATGCAAATATGTATTCAGCATGCCAATGGGACAACCTACTCTTTTAGTCAGGATTAACATAACTGATTGATTGAAGGCCATATTTAAAGCGTTGAAGCTTTAGATGTCTTTATTTTTGCTGAATAAAAAAGCACATTATGTCTAAATCAGCTAGCCACAAATTGGGACAAAGTGCAAATCTGGTTCATGCTTATGACAAGAAGTAAGCACCTTTTTTCTAATTTACGATGGGGGAAATGGTTACGTTTTTCCAGGCGTGATATATCCAGGGAATAATGGATAGCCAGTGAGGCCGGAAATACCCAGCACAGTTATTTTTGATAGGATACTCCTCCCAGACCCAGTGGATTTACATTAACTTCAGGCTCAAAGATTTTGATTTTATTCCAGTGTTGTGGCATAGATCTTTACAGATTCCAATCAAACTTTGGATGTCGAATCTGTAGTATTATTGACACCGAACCATTTTTTCCCTTGAGGCACCCATTATTAGCCAGATAAAGATAATTGAACACAGAAAATCCAAGTTAGACACGCCCACTGGGCTAAAAACGGACCAGCCCATCTGGTATTTGCCCGAAATGACAGATGGCCAGTCCGCCCATGATTGACACAATGATCATGGTGGATGGGGAAACATGGCTACTGAAAAGGTTATTTGTGACTCACATTACAGGGACTGGAACAGTATTCAATATTAAAATACTTCAGATCAGTAATTAAAGGGCCAGAGGTTTTTACTGACCAAGTCATCTGACTATGAAAAATGCTGGGTCCTATAGCGTAGTTACTGTTTTTCTACTCTGGTCACTTGGCTGGGAAAAACGTATGTCCCTATTACTGCATTGTTAGTGAATTATTCGTGGAGCTAGGCAGGCTGGACTAAAATTGTACAATCACAATGAGACAGTGAATTCACATGTAATATTTCAAATGAAGACATCGTGTGGCAGCCAAGTTCATGTGACTGTCAGTGTACAAGCAAAACCTCGTTGTTCTGGCAGAATACTACGAAATATGTCCGCGATTCAGATTACAAATAGTTTATTTCATCATTCATAATTATATTTCCCTTATCGGACATTGAATGTGTTGTTCTCACTATGTTTTTAGTGTCAAGTGAAAAGTGGGTGACCCAGTCAAGTGTTTTCCCAGCTTTTGTCAGACAGGATTGTTGAGGTAAAGCCAGAACGGCAGCTGACAGGTTTGTGAAGTCGTCCGTCTGGCCATCTGTCGGGCTGGCTGGCTGGGGGAAAAAGGATAAAGACAGGAGCCACTTGCTCTAGACAAAGATGGACGCTAACTACCACCAGAGAAGTGTGTCTTCGACAAAGACTGAAACGGTTAGAGGTCACTGGACGGTTGCCTACAGACTTCTCAGTAGTCTAGACTAACACACATCATTAACTCAGTGATGGAGAAAAATACAAGTAGGTTGGGTAACACGTTACGTTTAGGTACAGTACCTTCTATAAAGGATTTATAACCAGGTTTAAGCATACTTCTGGAAAGCACTCAATGGAGTAGGCTTGATATAGCCTGCCAGATTTGACTCATCTCTGTAAGAGAGGGAAACCATTTGGAGGTAATAGAATACACCAAAATTCTCTGCACATTTGCTGTGCGTGTTCACACCGAGGGCATATAAGTGAGGAGGATAAACCATGAGCTAGACCTTCATAAATGTTCCACCTCCCGCTGGTGTCCACATCTAAGGGGCGATGGTGCAGTTACCATAGAGACACCAGATTGTTTTGGTTGGTTTTGGTTAGGCTTCCTTCTTTACGAGCAGTGGCTTCTCTGCTTTGTCATCAGATTTTTCCCTCTCCCTTCTAAAGCAACAAGAGGACCCATTTCTATTGTCCATTCAGCGTCTTGGTTATTGCAATGGAAAGTGCTTCATTGCAATAAAACAGTACTTAGGCCCATTGGAATAATTGCCTCTTATCAAATCCATTATGTTCAACTGCCTCAATAACCATACCAAAACAGTGAATATGTATGTTCAGAAAAATGGGTTACGTTTATTGGTTTGAAACCCTGTGGACTCCAATAATTCTGTCTGAAATCTCAGTTTAATTGTCCATTTAGTTGGATATAGTGGAGAATGTCTCACCTTGAAACAACTTGCCCCGAAATACTGAGAGGGATGAGTCACTTCATGAACTAAAGATAGTTTCCTCCGTTATCCAATCAAATCCTTGTTTTGGCATGATTTCCCTCTGCATGATGTAATAACACCAGAATCGGTTCAAGCTGTCTTTCCTCAGAAAGACCCACAGTATAGCAGCCTTTTAGCTACAGTTTGGAATAATCTAACTTGTCAGTATACTTAATCTTGCACTCAACCTTTCACGCAGGCTACATCTTGCATTGATGTCAGTTGGAGTTCTCAAATAGGATTCAGCCTAATCTTTTGTAACTCAAACCATCTTCTGACCATATTACATTAATTGTCTCTTGCACTGGTGTGTACGCTTAAGAGCATTCTGCTGGCAAGATTTCAATAAAGCGTGCGCCGTGCCAGAGGACAATGACCCCTGTGTCTTTTCTTTTGAACCCTTTACACACATGGGAATTGGCCTATATGAAATGTTTCTTACAGACGAAATATGAAAAGCATATGCATAAGCATGGTATCAATTGAAAGGGAACAGATTGGTTTATAGCATGTTACTGTACAGCGATGGCGTTCCAATTGTGCCGCTTATCAGTGCCCAAGTCTACCACTCTCAACCCGTACACAGGTTATCACTATGGCAGCAGCCTACCAGAACTATGGATGATAGATAGATAGATAGATAGATAGATAGATAGATAGATAGATAGATAGATAGATAGAAAGATAATTTAAAACACAATAATACAACCACACTTTTAAAATCATCGAGGATGACAAAAATGTTTGTGGTCCTCTTAAATTACTAAATGTTTTGATGTTGCCTACTACGCGCATACTTCGGGTTACAGAACTAATAATAATTTTTAACCTGTATAGTGCTTTTTAAAGAATCTCACATAAAGTAAAACAACAAACAACAAAATGTAAATGATGGAGATTGAAAGTCGCGGTGGGTTGGTGACGAAGTTGAGGCAGTCAGGGTTGAAAAGGCAGTGTGGGTTCAGTGGGGAGGGCATTGACGGGACAGCTAAGGAGAAACACAGACAATCTGAAAAAACAGCTCTTTACCACACCTGGTTCTCTGAATGGTCAGTCACTCCTTTGGAGCCTCTTCTCTGGTACTGGTCCTCCATTGCCAGGAATGTACCACCCACCTGGGTGATGCCACGGTTCTTGAAACGTGCATGAAAAGCCACCACATCTTGGCAGTGGTTAGGAGCATTCCCTGAACTTTCTCTGCAACCTTTGGACACAGCCAAACATATAAACGATAAAGGGCTACCTTATCATTTCTGCTTTTAACTTCTCTGGGATTGTTGAAATTTAAATGTCAGGAAAATGGACATTGTATATTGTAACAATGGCAACCATTAATGGCGAATACCCTAATGTAACAGATCGTTGGCATGTGTGTACTTCCGAGTGACATGAACTTGATTATGGTTTGTTGAAAGAAAAGCATCAATATGGAGAACAATATATCTCCCCGACACACCACAGATAAAGTTACTAGAAAAAGTGATTAGGTTTCACTTCTTAAGCCACAGCCCAGGATTGCTCCTGCATGTCTGCTTTGCTTGTTACACAATTTAATCAAACCAGGAATGCATGAAAAGATGAATTACAGGGTAAAAGGGTTGTTTGTCTCAGAGGCCTTATTATCTACTGTGATTACTTCCATAATCCCCTCTCCTCATGATTAAATGGCTAAGGATGTCTGATTGACATAATGATGTATGCATCTCCTCCTCAGAGACAGGTGAATAGGCAGCCATTCCCCTACTACCATAGGCTTCCCTCAGAAATACAAGATTAGATGTCAGCATAACGCTAAACTGAGAGGCATTCCTTCCATGATAACATCACTCCATGCGGTGCTGGGAGATTAAAAAGCACTGTGAACAACGGTATGCCACTTGTTAGGTCAAAGGTTAGAATGAGGTAGGAAGTTAAGAGCGATTGGCTCCTGGGTCTGTCAAACAGGACTAGGGCTGTTACGGTGACCGTATTACAGCCAAACCGGCAATCACGAGTCATGATGGCTGTCAAATTCCACTTGACCGTTTAGTCATGGTAATTAAGCTTTTCCAAGCTCTGATGCTGCAGCTGGTCATTAGTAGCCTACCTAACTGCCTGGTACTCATCACTCTATTGTCTCGCTAATCACTCTGAAAATGCAAATGTAATCTAAAAATCTAATCAAACACTTCACGAGAGCCCATGAGGTCATGTTGCGGAACATTTCTATAGGACATGCAACTGCGTGAGAAAACAGAGTTTTGATGGCCTCTTTTAAAAAGGGGAGACTAGGCCTACTATACTGAACACAACATGCAACAATTTGAAAGATTATACTGAGTTACAGTTCATATAAGGAAATCAGTGAATGGAAATAAATAAATTAGGCCCTAATCTATGGATTTCACATGACTGGGCAGGGGTGCAGCGATAAGTGTGCCTGGGAGGGCATAGGCCCACCCACTGGGGAGTCAGGCCCAGCCAATCAGAATGAGTTTTCCCCCACAAAAGGGCTTTATTACAGACAGAAATACACCTCAGCACCAGCATCTCTGGTGGAAATTCCTGCAGTCAGCATGCCAATTGTACGCTAGCTCAAAACTTGAGACATCTGTGGCATTATGTTGTGTGACAAAACGGCACATTTTAAAGTGGCCTTTTATTGTCCCCAGCACAAGGTGCACCTGTGTAATGATCATTCTGTTTAATCAGCTTCTTGATATGCCACACCTTTCAGGTGGCAAAGGAGAAATGTTCACTATCAGGGATGTAAACCAATTTGTGTGAACGGAAAATGTCATTTTTTTCCAGCTCATGAAACATGGGATCAACACTTTACATGTTGCATTAATATTTTGTTCAGTGTGTATTCGTTTCTCAACTTTCCTAATATTAAGCACATTGCTTCTCTTTTCAACAGGAGTATAGCTTACCTGGCTGGCATGAAAATGAACCATGGGAAAAGCATCCTCCATTTGATGTTTAAGTGCATCGATGACATGTATTTTTCCCACTTCCCCTGTTTCGAGACAGGTGAATGATAATGCGCCATTCTAAATCAAAACAAATTTCACACATATATTATTTAGTACATTTTTAAAGACAAGATTAAATCAAGAATAGTCTGATGGGCGACTATCACTTGTGAATTACATATTATCACTTGTGAATCATGCCCAGCTTATGTGCAGTAAGGCAAGAAATAGGGAATGCCTTTTTTTGGGCAACTTTTTCAAATCATAGTCGCACACCTCATGTAGCCTAGCCCATAGACCTATGTGTTTTGGTAAGGTTAGTGTCAGAACTAAAGTTGCCAAATAATCTGCTTTACAACGGGTGTAGAGCCTAACTGGCATACATCATGGGAGTTTCAAGTTTGAAGAAGAACATTTTCACCATAAAAATGCACCTTTATACTAAAAGCATTACATGCATAATCACATTTGCGGTCACTTTTGAGAACGGGGTTTTCCTGCTAACTGATTGCATTTTGGAACCTTTGCGCTTATAGCCTACCGCTGTGTGCGCATTGCTGTGCTTATAATGTGAAGAAATAGCCTAATAGTTTATCAACATTTTAAGCTAAATGTTGTGATCTATTGCATCATTGCCATTAAAAAAAAATTATGCTAGTGGTTGTCTTCACTTCTCTAGGGTAGGGGGCAGCATTTTCACGTTTGGATGAAAAGCATACCCAAATTCAACTGCCAGTTACTCATCCCCAGGAGAAGTTTTTAAAACTGTTTGAATCATGTCTGTGAGTATAACAGAACTTATGTAGCAGGCGAAACCCCGAGGACAAACCATTCAGATTTTTTCTTTTTTGAGGTCACTGTCTTTTCAATGAGTTTTCATTGGGAAACCAGATTTCTAAGTGAATTGCTTGCAGTTCCTACGGCTTCCACTAGATGTCAACAGTCCTGAGAAATAGGTTGAGGTTATTCCTTTGTGTAATGAAGAAATACGGCCATCTTGAAGTCGAGGCACTCCAGGTGTCCTGGACATGCGCTTCAATCAAACAGAAGGCATGCTACATATTGTTTTAATCCTGTATTGAACACATATCATCCCGTCTTCAATTTTATCAATTATTAACGTTAAAAAATACCTAAAGTTGTATTACAAAAGTAGTTTGACATTTTTTGGCAAGGTTTACAGGTAACCTTTGAGATATTTTGTCGTCACATTTGAGCAAGTTGGAACCGGTGTTTTTCTGGATCAAACGCTCCACATAAATGAACATTTTGGATATATATCGACAGAATTAATCGAACAAAAGGACCATTTGTGATGTTTATGGGACATATTGGAGTGCCAACAACAGAAGCTCGTCAAAGGTAAGGCATTAATTATATTTTTATTTCTGCGTTTTGTGTCGGACCTGCAGGGTTGAAATGTTTTCTCTCTTTTGTTTACTATGGTGCTATGCTCAGATAATAGTGTCGTATGCTTTCGCTGAAAAGCCTATTTGAATTCTGACATGTTGGCTGGATTCACAACCAGTGTAGCTTTAATTTGGTATCTTTCATGTGTGATTTAATGAAAGTTTGATTTTATAGCAATTTTCATAGTAATTCATTTTAATTTGGCGCTCTGCATTTTTTCAGGCTTTTTGCCAAGTGATACAGTAGAGTCTTGCCTAAACTCAGATTTTTGGATAAAAATATGAACTTTACCGAACAAACAATACATGTATTGTGTAACATGAAGTCCTATGAGTGTCATCTGATGAAGATTATCAAAGGTTAGTGATTAATTTTATCTCTATTTCTGCTTTTTGTTACTGCTCTCTTTAGCTGGAAAGATGGCTGTCTTTTTCAGTGACTTGGCTCATACCTAACATAATCGTTTGTTGTGCTTTCGTCGTAAAACCTTTTTGAAATCAGACACTTTGGCTGGATTTACAACAAGTGTATCTTTAAAATGGTGTAAAATACTTGTATGTTTGAGGAATTTAAATTATGGGATTTCTGGTGTTTTGAATTTGGCGCCCTGCAGTTTCACTGGCTGTTGACGAGGTGGGACGCTAACGTCCTACATACCCTAGAGAGGTTTTAATTTGGGATCTATCGCATCCCACAACTGTCCCAGACTATGTTTGAAATATTATTTTTTTGCACAGAATAGGTCAACCTTTGTACTATGGGGATAGTAGATTGACATAGGCTAGTGCTTTTGCTATTCGTTAGGCCTACTCATCTTGTTGACTGACGAAAAGTAAATGTGGACATTTCTTCCAAGATCTTCAGAATTCGATAAGGACGCGCGCAGTTGCGTCCCCGATGTGTCTGTCTTCACTTGTAGCCTATGAGAAGGACCCCATCACGTGACAGCTAATAAGAATTGAGATATCTGAGAGAGCAATGTGAGTGAGAGGTGCATTGGAGCACGCAGCCGGGAGAAGGGAATTATAATTATTATATTCAGCCCAAGGGCACAACGGCCACTGGCCGCAAAAGGCATGGATTTTTTTAGGGGGCATTACAGCCACACAAAGGGGATGCCACAGGGAAATTCAAGGTATTATCAAGTGCTTGTCAAATTGTGAATGTGAGACTGATTAAGTGTGTGCAGCTTGTGCAAAAAAAAACAAAACAGAGCTCATGCCTTTCATGCAATTGTTTTCAAATCATCATTAGTTGCATCATGCAGCTTTAGCATGTATTAAAAAATCAAAACATATAGCCCAACGTTTGTATCACAACTAAAGTTGCATAAATAACTCTAAACATATAGGAGGACCTGTTTCTTTGTTGACCGCTCAACACAAAATAGCCACGTGCGCATTCCCTCAAATCGTTTGGAGAAAATATACTTTCTATTTTATTCAGATTTGTTCAATTTGTCACGCCCTGGCCTTAGTATTCTTTGTTTTCTTTATTATTTTAGTTAGGTCAGGGTGTGACATGGGGAATGTTTGTGTTTTGTTAGTTTTGGGTGTTTCTATGGTAAAGGGGTTGTTGGTGTAGTATATGGGTTTGTGTTGAGTACATGTGTCTAGCGTTGTCTATGTATGTTTAGTTGTCTAGGAGAGTCTATGGTTACCTGAATGAGTTCCCAATTAGAGACAGCTGATTTCGGTTGTCTCTGATTGGGAGCCTTATTTAGGGTAGCCATAGGCTTTCATTTGTTGTGAGTAGTTGTCTATGTGATACGTTTGTAGCCTGTGTGTGCGCACATCGTTGTTTAGCTTCACGATCGTTTTCTTGTTTTGTTTAGTTCTTAAGTGTGTTTGTTTCGTTTGCCTTCTTCAAATAAAAAGGAGATGGCTTATTTTCCTAAAGCTGCGTTTTGGTCCGTCAATCCACCACACGATCGTGACACAATTGTATTCTTCATACTATAAAATAATGCCACGGAATTCTAAGCAAATCTTGTCTGCTAAATGAACTAGTATAGCCCACAACCATATGGCATAGCCAGATTATGGCCTAACTTAAGGACAACTCAGAGTATGCTATTCTGTTCTTCTGAAATAGATTACATTTTTTTCATATCATGTTTCTTTAGAGCTGTCTAAAATAAATAATGGATTTATCCTGATGGTGTAGGCTATATTACATGGATTTATTAGACTTTTTAAAATGTAGATGTTCCAAAGGTCTTGCATCAGTGGCTTGTAGACTATGCATGGAAGCCAGGAGATGCTAAATGTGTTTATGTTAATTAACGGAAAATTACCATGAGACCTGCAATTATTTGCTTGACAATCACTGGCAGACAAAATTGAATGACTGCCACAGCCCTAGTCAAGACATCTCCACTTGACGTCCCACGATTGGACCTGATCTAGGTTCCGGAGGTAAAGCAGAAGTCAAGTGTTTTCTGGCATCTCAAAAATATGTGTTACTGATAGAAGGGGGAGAGGAAATGTGAGGATATAGGTTCTTCTGACAGAGACTGGATAGAGAGGCAGAGGGAGTTTAGTAGTCTTGGAAACAGGTCTGCTCTACCTCATTATATCTGTCTCAAGGATATAAAGTACAGATACATATGAAAGCAATATATAAGATCTTTGAATTTAGCATGTACAGTATATCAATCCAAATAGTAGGCTACCTCATAGAAAGAGATTCATGGCTATGGTTTAATTTGCAGGGTAAAGGTTCCATGACACAACTTTCATTGGCTTGTTTTGCGGAGCCACCATCCACATCTACTCTGCTGACTCCACAGATAACCCCCACCTCCTAGGATGCTCTGTTTTGTACAGACTACACTTATGACCTGTGGCCTATTCAGAAGACGGATCAGATATAAATATATTATTTAGAACAGATATGATTGTCTGTCAGGTATCACATTGTCAGTATTCATAGAATTTATATTTGCAAAGTGTGTGTTCTACTGCGATGACTGGTGCCTGTTCCTTTTTCTTTCCTCACCAGCCTGCTCTGCTCTGCTCTGCTCTCAGTCACTTGGAGAATTCAGTGAGGAGGGAATACTGCCATGGGCACCCTGTGCCAGCAGGAGAGTGTGTGATGTGCCAGCTGTTTTTAATGTCACCGTTTGCACTGGTTGGCCATGGTGAAGCTGAGGCACACCACGAGAACTGCAGGGCTGGCTACTCAGCAGGCTGACATCATCTCTGGAGAAGCCTCACTCGTGTTCGAAAGAGGGAAATGTGGAAAAGTGGGTTTGGTGCTCGCCGCAACGCATGATACGCAGTATCCTGGTTCAGCTGCATTTCCTTCCTTTCAAAGCGTCATGGTTTGGCTCAGAGAAGTGTTAGCATTGCAAATTGTCAAGGTTCAATTGGCTTTTTTTTAGGTCTTTTAGGTTTAGCCGCTCATTCGAAAGTTATGGAAAAAGTAGGGGAACATTGAAATAGATACATTGAAAGTGGTATGTCTATCTCATTCCAACTCTGACCAACCTCTGAGATACAGTAGCTTAACAATGATGACATCACCATCCTCTCCGATGTATGGAGTGGTGTTGTTTAGACAACAGAGCAGCTGTGGAGCATGCGTCGTTGACAGGCCCCTGGATTTTGGACAGCTCTGTCTGAAGGAGCCCACTTTCTCCTGTCTCTCTAAAACAAAAGCCATGTCCTCTCCATAGTCCGTACATCCGCAGAAGCTGGGAGACTCTAAGTGACCTAGGGGGATTGAGTAGTAAAGTATTTGTAACATTGCTGACCCTGGTGCTCTTTTGGCAATGGTTTAGAGGTTGACTATCTTGGACCAGATCTAATATCTTGGGTCAGGTATTTCTTGCAAAATATAATGTAATCTCAAAGAGACTAACCTGGATAAATAAAAGTTAAATAGATATTACAAAGAGTCAGAAGGGATTTGAGGAGAAGCTACCTCCTCCTGGACCGTTTTTTAAGATCCCATCCACAGTGAAGTAATTTTCCAATGGGGATACTGGACTGTTCATCATAGAACTGACAAAGCCAAATATTTCTAGTGCAAACCATATGTGACTTACCACCTGGATTTGGTTTTGTGAAATGGGAAAGTGTTATTTACATTCGATAAAAGTAGAGACTCAGAGCTACAAAATGGTGTATCATACACTGCATTTGAGGAACAATGGGAAAGTAATTCTGCTTTGAAAGTTTATCAACTTGTAAACTAACTTTTAAGAAAAACTCCTTTGAATGTTTTGGTATCTAGTGAAGAGCTCTTCTTTGTCTACAGCCATTCAGCATCGTTCACACTCTCTTAAGCTTTAGCCCTACCCAACTCGTTTCGCTCTCGGAGTGTTCAGAGCGCACACTTGACGCTCTGGCAGATGATTTGTTTACCTCTGGATAACATGAAAACAGCCTAACCAGCTCCGCTGGCAACAATTTCATTACGCTTTTTTGCAGACGTTTACTGACACCGGCCATATTCAATGGGTGTTGTACACACGTCACATAACGTTAACTAACGAGCCAGCCAGCTAATGTTAGCTAGTTAAACAACAATGAACAAAATGCCAAAAATGCCACAGTGCTGGGAGCTAACAAACCAGGTTCAATGTTAGCTAGCTAACATTAGGCTCTAACTAGAAAAGCAAACAGCTCTGGGAAACAAATAATAAAGTCCTCTAGGGACCCAGCCAGCTAACGTTAGCTAGCTAGCTAACAGTACACTTTAGCTTAAGACAACTAACGTTAGCTAGCTAGCTAGGTAAACAATGAACCTAGCTAGGTAAAGAACATTTAAGATCACACATGTCACGTAACGTTAGCTAACGAGCCAGCCAGCCAAAGTTAGCTAGTTAAACAACAATGAACAAAATGCCAACAATGCTCTGACTAGAAAAGCAAACAGGTCTGGGAAACAAATAATAACGTCAGCTAGGGAGCCAGCCAGCTAACGTTAGCTAGATGCCCCTAGGGTCCAGACACTAGGGCCCAGACACTGATCTAAGGCTGGTTTCTGTTTGTCTACCTAATGGTTACATTTAGAAATTGGGCAGGGTAAACTGATCCTAAACCTCTGCTTAAGGACAAGCGTAGCCAGAAAATCAAGCGTGCCACTAATTAAAATCTATTCCCAGGGGCAACATTTAATTACAAACCAAAAGGGGAGAAGAGATAAATTAGCCTTTTTATGGTCTCTCAGACACCATATCAATTAAGTTCATAAAAAGGCTAACCAGACAGACAGGCAGACAGGCAGGCAAATGAGTCTTAGTGGGGTTGGGAATATTGCTTTTTAGGGGTACAAGCAGCAAAGCTGGGAGAAACCCTATTGTATTTGTTTGCGTTCATTATTTTCCTTCTTCCGCCAATTCAGGGAAAATTGCTAATTGCTGTGAGATAATAATGCCTAAGAGGATGCAACCTTGCATGATGGTAAAGTGCCATCATGCACATGTCAATTAGCAATATGTTGGCTCTAACTGGCAAGCCTGTTCACGTTTCCCCTCTCTGGCGCTCGAGGGCGCCAGGATGCCCTTCATTACGAACACATGTCCCCATCATTATGCGCATCTGCGCTCACTGTACTCACCTGGACTCCTTCACGTTGTTGATTGCTCCCTCTATATCGGTCTGTTCCTCAGTTATGTTCCCCGTGTCAGCATTATTGTCATCATGTCGTTTGTTCCCCTTGTCCAGATGCTGTTCTTGTTTTGTTTGATGTCCGTTTCCCATTAAATGTTCACTCACTGTACTTACTTCTCGTCTCCAGCGTTGGTCCTTACAGAATGCTGACACAACTGTTTGAAGCATCTGGGAGTTCTTGTTTTTTGTTTTTGGTGGTGACGTTGGGTCCGGGTGCCGCCGCCGATGGAACCGGGGGTGCCTCAGCTGGCACGTCGGGCTTCCACGCCTTAGCTGGCTTGAGAGGTTTCCTTGCCCAGGTTGTCTCGGTAGGCTCCCATCCCACGTCATGTCTCAGCCGGCTCGTTGGGATCCTACGCCTCAGCCAGCCCATCAGGCTCCCTTCCCACATCATGCCTCAGCTGGCCCATCAGGCTCCCACGCCTCAGCTGGCTCGTCAGGCTCCCACGCCTCAGTGGGATCGTTAGACTTTCAAGCCTAAGCCGGCTCGTCAGGCTCCCACATCCCAGACCGCCTCGTCGGGCTCCCACGCCTCAGCCGGCTCGTCGGGCTCCCACGCTTCAGCCGACTCGTCGGGCTTCTACGCCTCAGCCGGCTAGTCCAGCGCCCTGGCCTGTCAGGCTCGCCCAGGTGGGACGCCGGGTGGTGCCTTTAGGGGGGGGGGGGAATGTCATGCCTGCTCCTGCTTCCCCTCTCTGGCGCTCGAGGGCGCTAGGCTGCCCTTCATTACGCACACCTGTCACCATCATTACACGCATATGCGATCATTGAACTCACCTGGACTCCTTCATGTTGTTGATTGCTCCCTCTATATCTGTCTGTTCCTCACTTATGTTCCCCGTGTCAGCATTATTGTCATCACGCTGTTCTTGTGTTGTTTGATGTCAGTTTTCCATTAAATGTTCATTCCTTGTACTTGCTTCCCATCTCCAGCGTCGGTCCTTACAATAACAAATAATTGAAGATGGAAACTTTGAAAGGTCTCGCCCCTCACCCCGTGAGACTTAAAGTCATGAAATTCGATGCACCTCTCTTCACTTGGAACAAACTTGCCTCAAGGACCCAGAAGGTCCGCCAAGATAGATTTTCCACCATTTTTAATATGTTACTCTTAAAACTCAGAAAGACTGATGTGCACGCAACTTGATATGTAGCATTTATTGGCCAAGGTCTCTCAACTCAATATTTTCCAGCCTAGTATCTCAAACTGTAGGGCCACTATGGACCAATGAACATTCACGTGGGCTGACAAAAAAAAGTAAAATAAATCAAAGTTACTTTTTACTGTAACAAAACTTGATACCCATAAAAAAACTGTCAAGACTCAATATATACAAACACATTCAGATCGACCATATGGGGGCACTAAAACGGGCACATATTTATTATCTCTTGATTTGTTTGACTTTGGCACACGTGCTCTGAGGTGAGTCTAGCTAACCTGTGGAGTGTGGTTCTGTTTGGCCCCATGGTGGTGCTGTTGGACAAGAAAAAACATTAATACAAGATCATTGGCTAATAGTGGCCATATTGTTTGAGCTAGAATCTTGGAAAATAGGCCTACCACCGTCTTGTCATCAGCAAACTTGATGGTATTGGACTTGTGTGTGGCCATGCAGTCATGGGTGAACAGGGAGTACAGGAGGGGACTAAGCACACACCCATGTGGGGCCCACATGCTGAGGGTCAGCATGGGGGAGGTGATGTTGCCTGCCCTCACCACCTGGGGTCGGCCCGTCAGGAAGTCCAGGAACCAGTTGCAGAGGGGGGTTTCAGTCCCAGGGTTCCAAGCTTGGTGACTAGCTTGAAGGGGACTATGGTGTTGAATGCTGAATTGTAGTCATCGAACAGCATTCTTACATAGTTATTCCTCTTATCTAGGTGGGTGAGGGCAGTGTGGAGTGCAATTGAGATTGCATCGTCTATTTAAAAAAACAAACATGTATTTAACCTTTATTTAACTAGGCAAGTCAGTTAAGAACAAACTCTTATTTACAATGGCGGCCTACCTCGGCCAAACTCTAACCCGACGGCGCTGGGCCAATTGTGCGCTGCCCTATGGATCTGTTCAGGCAGTATGCAAATTGGAGTGGGTCTAGGGTGTCTGGGATGATGGAGTTGATGTATGCCATAACCAGCCTTTCTAAGAACTTCATGATTGAGCCCAGAGCAGATGAGTCGAATTTGAAGCCGGAATAGAGGTTAGTAACTGCCAATCTGATGTTCAAAAATTCTTGTCGATCATAAGAAATGATAACGGATACATTTCGTGCAAAAGAAAGTTAAGATAAATGCCCAAAAAGTCACAAATATACAAAAGTTAGGTCGGAGCTCACAAGACGGCAGCCATACAGTAGCGTTTCCAAACGCTAATGCCCTGAAGGCAAAGAACGAATAACATTCATTCAACACGGTCACATTCAAGTGTGATCTCTTTTGAAATGTCCAGTTTCTTGACTATTGGCCATTGTTATGGATTCCCCTTTGATGCCTCGTAGCTGACAAGCCGAATCCAAGCTTACCCATGGCACGGAGACAACATGGGGTTTTCCTCTGAGGAATCTTTTAGCTTTGGGCTCTGAACAAGACAAAGGATGGGTATTGTCCCCTTGAAAGTGTTGGACCGCTCCATCCACGTGGTTATATCCCACTAATTCCCACAAGACAGGAAACTGTCAGCATGATCATAAGAAGAATGTGTCAACATGGTTGTCTTGTGGTACGCTTTCAAGACTATTTGTTTTTAAATCGATGCACGGGACCATAATCCATCAATTGGGTGTCGATGACATTCATGTCCACTTGAATCTTACTGTGATTTTATCTTTAATCTTTGTGGTATGCTCTGCCACAATGCAGTTCCCCACATTTAATAGCATCAGCAGTGTCTTTGTGGGTGACCTCACTGTATACACATCTGCTTGTAAGAAGACGCATCTGGAATGAATGGTACAACACTGATATGGTAAATTGCGGAACAGTGGTACAATGACTAAATTTGAATGAACTTAAAACAGAACATACTGTATTGATCCATGGTGGCCGGAACATGCGTTCGTCAGCTATTTTATTGTATATTGTGCATTGACTAACATCTGATCTACACATGAACCCACGCTGTGATGTCGGGTTTAAAGAAAATTACGATTCTGATTTATCCATTAACAATGCGAATTTAAAACTCCATTCAGCTTTTGAAGTATGGAAATGGGGAAGTTATTTTGTCCATGGGTTATATTAATGATAGTTTTTTCTGATATATACTACCGGTCAAAAGTTTTAAAACACCTACTCATTCAAGGTTTTTCTTTTTCTTTTTGACAATTTTTGACATTGTAGAATAATAATGAAGACATCAAAACTATGAAATAACACATATGGAATCATATAGTAACCAAAAAAGTGTTAAACAAATCAAAATATATTTTATATTTGAGATTCTTCAAATAGTCACCCTTTGCATTGATGACAGCTGTGCACGCTGTTGGCATTTTCTCAACCAGCTCCACCTGGAATGCTTTTCCAACAGTCTTGAATGAGTTCCCACATATACTGAGCACTTTTAGATGAAGGTCCATTATGGTGGTCTACAGCAGTGCTTCCCAAACAGTGGGTCGGGACCAGGTCTTGCCATATTATTTTGGCCAGGAGACTTTAAACCATTATAAATTCTGCCCTGAAACTTTGATTGTTTGTTTTGTAACAAACAATTCAAGAAGCTTCAGGGTGGGTTGCGGCACCATACAGCTTGGTTGTAACCACAAGTCTATGCAGATCTCTAGTGTGCTCTGTTGTATAGGCAGGCCTCTCTGTATTCCATCCCACGTTGCTCCAGGCCTGCTTAGTTAATACCATCCATCTGACATTTCCCTACACTGAGAGATGGCCGGCCTTCAGAGAAGGCTCCACAACATGGCTGTGATTAGCAGCTACTCAGCACTTTTACGCTCACAGCTGCAGAAACACTACTTGGAGACCTGGACATATGGATGGAAAATGTGTGGGAGTGAAAGACGGGACCTTCTCACTGAAGTGAGGTCTTTTACAAGGAGTTCCCAATCTTGCAGAGTACTGTACCACAGCAGCTAGGAGAAACTGTGGAGGTCTGCTGGGAACGTTATGAAACACTGTCGGAAGTCTAATTGCACAAGACTCATGCATACTGTATGTGGAGAATTATGGTACACAGAGTTAGGCCTATCCTCGTGCCCTAAGCCGAGGACATTTGTCTAACTTCTTAAATTGAAGATCACAATGGAACAGAGGAGGATTATTATTACTGCACCATGAACATCCAGAGAAGCATAGGTTAGAACATACTGTAGAGGTTGTGAAAGGGCTAAACTCTGTGAAACAGGGCTTTCGTGTTATGGTAACAGGGATATTTATGTAGCATGAAAGATTGATTTGGATAAATTTAATGGCGTTTAAGATGTAATACTCACAATCGGGGAGAGGGTAAACATACTGTACACAAAGCGTGGGTAAAGGTTTTGCGCTTGTGTCTGTGGGAAAGGCCACTGGTAAATCATCTTATCCCAAACAATATTGTGTTAGCTGATTTGTATATGGCAAAGCTCCCTTGAATGCAAAATATGTAAATAGGACATATATCAAGTTAAGATAAACACAGAGCGCAGATGTATTTCTAGCTGTCAAAAGATGGCGAGGGAACATTGTTTCCGTAGACAGCAGGATAGACTTACAGTAGACGCCTGGGAATCATCATCATCTTGTCTGGGTCTATGATGTTCAACACAAGAAGGCGCATGACTGTACAGCACAGCGAATAATAAAAGAGATGAACACTTGAACACTTAACATATGAACACTTAATGTACTTCACTTATACTTATACACCAGGGTGCTTGATTAGCAAATTCAGAGAGAAGTAAATGTGGTAAACATTAAGTGGTAGGAAACAGCACAGCTTGTGTGCTAGTAGGGGACCGAGGGAGGTTTTGCAGACTGTCCAAATGTAATAAAGGCATCACTCAACACAATCTATCACCTGCAAGATGTCCAACACATTGCATGCAAAAAAACTTCCTAGAAAAATGAAGCATTCTACGGCCAGATTTCTTTCTCCCGTTAATGGTCCCACACTCAAATGTGATGCACTGTAACCATGACTACAGCCAACTACTTCTGCTTATACCTTAAAAAGCACATTGTCACAGCAACGCCACGCCACATGTCACTGCAGCAGACAATCCAATTATATCAATTTGCCACACATGACACTGAAACAGGTCTTTACTTTGCCCCAAGTAAGTCTCTGCCCTCTGGCCATGTCTTAACACACTATCACTTAACTAGGTTTATAGAACTCGTCCATGTAATTTTGCACATCGGTCAAATTGAATCCAACTTATAACAGTTTCCTCACAGAACTTTGCTTCTCAAACAACAAAGATAATTTAGATAAGCAGTGAATACAGCTAAAATTGTTACATTTCTTCAGTTATACCCTCTCTGATTATGGCAATAAAATACGGTTGCAGAGTTTTATAGTATTGTGTTGGTACATGTGATGAGATGTCACCAAGCCAATTGATGGAGCAGATGTTGTGGTACTTTTTCTGTATCAATGAGCCAACTTAGGCATTACCTACTATGCATTTAAGGGAGCTGTATGCATGCTACCCAATGATGTTGAAGTAAATACATTCTTATGAACATTACCTTGCTCTTGTATTGAATAATCAGTACATAAAACATGATATCAGAAGTCAGAACCAAATAGGTATGTCCTTGAATCAAAAGATCAAAAGAATACACAGCGAAAAGCACTCTCTAGGAACAGACTCGCCCACTAGCTAGCCAGCTATGACGAAAGCAAAACATATGGCTTACCTGGTAATTCCCGTACCAGAGCCTACCCACTGGGCTAAAACTGTTTTAATTAATGCAATGACTTTCAATAAAAGTGAAAAAACTGATTGGATTTGCAAAAAGTCATCAATGTAAGGGAATTTCAGATCTTTTTCATCTAACTTTTAACCTAAATCCAATGACATGGTGACATTTTTGGTTGATTTCACGTGGAATTCACATTAGTTGACAATTCAACCAAATGCATATGTCACGAACCGGCTCGAAGTCCGTAACAAAAAGGGAGACAACGTGGAGAAAAGGAATAACAAAAATATATTTATTAACTGAAATAGCATACATACAATTAACAATGGTGTGTGTAGTCAGTAATCAGTAGTGTAAGTGAGTGATTGCATGCATAGATGTGATAATGAGGGGTGTTGAAAGGTGCCAAAGTGAACAAAGCAAACAAACAAAGCAAACAAACAACGTAAACAAACAACGTAAACAAACAACGTAAACAAACCGGCCACAAAAATGCCACAACCAAAATCTAACAGTGTGTCTGCTTGGAGAGAGTCTCCTCAATGAATGGGGAAGAGGTGTATTTATCCCGGGACACACCCGGGCCCAGGTGTGTCCCATTTCGCTGATCACCCTCCAGGCTCCGCCCACCGACATCCTATTAAGGAAAAGAAGAGCAAAGAGAGAGAATTCGGCAGACAGAGTGGGAGGGTGGTCACACATATCAAAACTAGATGTTGATCTGATGTCTGTGCCCAGAAGGTATGGACACGAAGGGTGATACATACAGTAACAACTGGAAAGGATTTGAAGCACAATGAGAAAACTATGAGATCGGTAGCGGTCTCAACAAAAAGGAGGCAATAGTCCGCTTAGCAACTGCCAACAGTGATTGGAAAGGAATGCCACCTGTGAATGAGCATGCTCAGACCCGAACCTCACTCTGAACTAAGCCATGGACATGTTGTTCAAGTGGACAACCACAAATGCATATCAAGAAAATTGGTGGAGGTGAACCAGAGACCGTACATTTTAATTACCGTGAGCAACTTTCCGAATCAAAAAGCCAAACATATGGTTGTAAGTTTGGTTGAGTTTACAGGGGTTGAGTTTACAGGGGATACTAATAAAAATAGAATGCCAAAAAAACCTACCCTGTCATTTCTGTGGTTCAGTACGTGCCAAAGCCAAATGCACAGTATACAGTATCACCTATAAAACGTGTGGCAAACAAAACCATTTTGTCAGAGTTTGTAAACAAGCACAGCACAAACCTCAACTCAATCTTGTCAAGGAAGACAATGAGTCAGATGACTAAACAACAGATGCAATGTGGTATTTGGTATTTGAGTAGGATCCCCATTAGCTGTTGCAAAAGCAGCGGCTACTCTTCCTGGGGTCCACACAAAACATGAAACCTAATACAAAATGACATAATTTTTATTTATTTTACCGTTATTTTTACCAGGTAAGTTGACTGAGAACACGTTCTCATTTGCAGCAACGACCTGGGGAATAGTTACAGGGGAGAGGAGGGGAATGAATGAGCCAATTGTAAACTGGGGATTATTAGGTGACCATGATGGTTTGAGGGCCAGATTGGGAATTTAGCCAGGACACCGGGGTTAACACCCCTACTCTTACGATAAGTGCCATGGGATCTTTAATGACCTCAGAGAGTCAGGACACCCGTTTAACGTCCCATCCGAAAGACGGCACCCTACACAGGGCAGTGTCCCCAATCACTGCCCCAGAACATCAATAGACAAGAACAGCTCAAGGACAGAACTACATACATTTTTTGTAAAGGCACATGTAGCCTACATATCAATGCATACACACAAACTATCCAGGTCAAATAGGGGAGAGGCATTGTGCCACGAGGTGTTGCTTTATCTGTTTTTTGAAACCAGGTTTGCGGTTTATTTGAGCAATATGAGATGGAAGGAAGTTCCATGCAAAAAGGGCTCTATATGATACTGTGTGCTTTCTTGAATTTTTTCTGGATTTGGGGACTGTGAAAAGACCCCTGGTGGCATGTCTGGTGGGATAAGTGTGTGTGTCAGAGCTGTGTGTAAGTTGACTATGCAAACAATTTGGGATTTTCAACACATTAATGTTTCTTTTAAAAATAAGTGATGCAGTCAGTCTCCTCAACTCTTAGCCAAGAGAGATTGGCATGTATAGTATTTATATCAGCCCTCTAATTACAATTAAGTGCAAAATGTGCTACTCTGTTCTGGGCCAGCTGCAGCTTAACTAGGTCTTTCCTTGCAGCACTGGACCACGCCTGGATAATAATCAAGATTAGACTAAACTAGAGCCTGCAGAACTTGTTTTTTGGAGTGTGGTGTCAAAAAAGAAGAGCATCTCCTTATTACGGCTAGACCTCTCCCCATCTTTATAACCATTGAATCTATATGTTTTGACCATGACAGTTTACTTTTTAAGGTAAAGCAAAGTAACTTAGTATCCTCAACTTGTTCAACAGCCACACCATTCATTACCAGATTCAGCTGAGGTCCAGCAGTTAAGGAATGATTTGTACCAAATGCAATGCTCTTAGTTTTAGAGATGTTCAAGACCAGTTTATTACTGGCCACCCATTCCAAAACAGACTGCAACTCTTTGTTAAGGCTTCAGTGACTTCATTAGTAATGGTTGCTGATGCGTATAGGGTTGAATCATCAGCATAAATGGACACACATGCTTTGTTTAATGAAAGTGGCAGGTCATTGGTAAAAATAGAAAAGAGTAGAGGGCCTAGAGAGCTGCCCTGCGGTACACCGCACTTTACATGTTTGACATTAGAGAAGCTTCCATTAATGAAAACCCTTTGAGTTCTATTAGATAGATATAGCTCTGAATTCACATTATGACAGAGGTTGAAAAGCCATAGCACATACCTTTTTTCAACGACAGGTTATGGTCAATAATATCAAAGGATGCACTGAAATTCAACAGTGAAGCTCCCACAATCTTCTTATTAGCAATTTCTTTCAACCAATCATCAGTAATTTGTGTCAGTGCAGTACATGTTGAGTGCCGTTCTCCATAAGCATGCTGAAAGTCTGTTGTTAAAATGTTTACTGAGAAATAGCATTGTATTTGGTCAAACACAATTTTTCCCAACAGTTTGCTAAGAGCTGTTAGCAAGCTTATAGGTATGCTGTTAGAACCAGTAAAGGCCGCTTTACCACTCTTGGGTAGCGGAATTACTTTAGCTTCCCTCCAGGCCTGAGGACAAAGACTTTCCTCTAGGCTCAGATTAAAAATATGACAGATAGGAGTGGCTATGAAGTCAGCTACCATCCTCAGTAGCTTTCCATCTAAGTTGTCAATGCCAGGTTTGTCATTATTGATCGATAACAATAATTTTCCCACCTCTCCCACACTAATTATACAAAATTCAACTTGCAATGCTTTTCTTTCATAGTTTATTTATGCATGTATACAATTGCTCACTGTTGGTTGTTGACATTTCCTGCCTAAGTTTGCAAACTTTGCCAATGAAATAATCATTAAAATAGTTGGCAACATCAAATGGTTTTGTGATGTATGAGCCATCTGATTCGATGAAAGATGGAGTTGAATTTGACTTTCTGCCCATAATTTAATTTAAAGTACATTTAAAGTAACGTTTATTTTCCATCATTCTTTATATCATTGATCTTGGCTTCACAGTAACGTTTCTTCTTATTTCTGTTGAGTTTAGTCACATAATTTCTCAATTTGCAGTAAGTCAGCCAGTCAGATGTGGAGCCGGACTTATTAGCCACTCCTTTTGCCCCATCTCATTCAACCATACAGTTTTTCAATTCCTCATCAATCCATGGAGCCTTAACAGTTCTAACAGTCAGTTTCTTAACAGGTGCATGTTTATCAATAATTGGAATAAGCAATTTCATAAATTCATCAAGTGCAGCGCCTGGATGCTCCTTGTTAATCACATCAGACCAACAAATATTTTTAACATCATCCACATAACAGTTACAGCAAAATATGTTGCATGACCTCTTATACACTATTTTAGGCCCAGCTGTTGGAACTTTGGCTTTCCTGGATATAGCCACTATATTGTGGTCACTGCATCCAATGGGTACGGATACAACTTAGAACAAAGTTCTACAGCATGAGTAAAAATAGGTGTCGATACATGTGGATGATCTTGTTCCTGTAGTGTTTGTAAACACCCTAGTAGGTTGAGTAATAACCTGAACCAGATTACATGCACTGGTTACAGTAAGAAGTTTCCTCTTGAGTGGACAGCTTGATGAAAACCAGTCAATATTCAGTTCCCCAAGAAAGTAGACCTCTCTGTTTACATCACATACACTATCAAGCATTTCACACATATTATTTTAAGTAATGCATCTCAAATGTTCATTCTATGGAAGACAAGGCAAACTAATGGTTCAGTAATCTTAAGCAAGCTCCACACAGTGATGAGCCATTGACGTATTGCCCCTGCCATACAATTCAATGTCAAATAGACAGGATCAACAGTGTCATAAGCTATGGAGACCTACAGTGTGTCATGTAAGACGGCAATCCATCTCTCCTTTTGATCAAAGCTATACTCAAGCTACATGATGGCAAACTGATAAAGCCAACTGGAGAATGCAATCTCAAAGCAGATCATGATGGAAAAAATGTAATCTCAAGTTTCAGGTCATGGAGACATCCTATATTCCTCTGTTGTCAGTTGACACGTGTAAGAGACCCAGCCTACTACATGTTAACTACAGCCACAGCTATCTCCAAGTACAATTATGGGTTAGACAGTCTTGGCTGCCTTCCTGGAGAGCTACACCTAGAAGTAGACACCGCAGCCCGGCCTGTGCAGTAGCTACCAAGACTGATACCTATTCCACTGAATAAAAGGATCACAAAGGCCATATATTCGATGGACAATGCAGACATCATCACAAAAGTCACAGAGCCAACACTGTGGATCAGCAACTTGGTCGTCAATGAATATGCATGGACCCGAGTGCACTCAACAAAGCCTTACTGAGATTGCACTTCCAGATTCCCACCATAGAAGAGATTCTACCAGAGATATCCAATGGAAATGTATTCTCAGTACTCAACAATAAAGATGGATATTGGCAAGTCAAACTTGATGAAGCGAGTAGCTATTCAGCACACCTGTGGGCAGGGTTAGATGGCTGTGAATGCCATTTGGAATCAAGCAAGCAGCTGAAGAATACCAGCACAGACCGTGTGAAGCACTACAGGTACTAATTGGAGTGAGTGTGATCGCAGATGACATTCTACTCTATGTACGTTTCGACACAAACCAAGAGGCGATGGCTGATCATGACAAAAACCTTACAGCTCTCCTGCAGAGTGCAAGAGATATCAAACCTGAAGCTGAACAAAAATAAACTCAGGTTAAAGCTATCTAGCATGACGTACATGGGTCATCTTCTCACCACACAAACCAAAGACGATAACATCCGTTTAGAAAGTGGGGACACCGACCAACATCAAGTCACTACAGCGGATGTTGGGGTTTGTGAACTATCTTGCAAAATTCATGCCTCACCTATGTGATGTGTGCGAGCCAATTACAAGGCTGGAAGACAAAGACATTGAATGTATTTGTATTGTATGGACATGGCTACCACAGCATAAAGCAGAAGTTAAGACTATAAGAAGTTAAGACTATAAAATATTACGACCTGAATGATGAACTCGCACTGCAATGTGACGCCAGTGAGGCAGATCTGGACACAGACCTTCTACAGAAAGGACAACCTGTGGCATTTGCCTCCAAAACATTGACTCAGACAGAACAGAGGGCCACACTTTATTTGGATAGTTCGGATTTTTCTGTAGATCTGTAGATGCTTTACAGATGGTCATACTATCAACAAACTATCTGTTGATAAGCAACTGCTTGCTAAGGTTAGGGTTAGGTTTAGAATAAGGGTTTAGTATAAGGGTTAAGGTTATGGTTAGTAGATAGTTGACATTTTTATGATAGTCTGGACTATACAAATAAAGTGTTACCGAACAGAGATATGCAAAATCGCCATTGTTTTTGCATATGACAAGTTTGACCAGTATCTGCACGGCAACCACAAACCGCTCGGGACGATCTTCAAGAAATCCTTACTCACAGCACCCAAGCGACTGGAGAGAATGTTGCTAAGGCTACAAACATACCAACTCCATCTTCAATACAAACAAGCCAAATAACTAAATGTAGCTGACTTCCTGTCCAGAACTGCACACTCAACCGCAGAGCACAAACAAATGCAAACACCAGCCACAGTGTATGCAAACACAGGCCTGGCCACAACTGTCCTGGAACAGGTGGATCCCACCAGTGATGTCAACATCTCAACAAAGCACACAACCCAAGACATTTCAGATTTTCATTTTTTATTAATTTGTAAAAATGTCTAAAAACAATTTCACTTTGTGTAAGCCAGTAACACAAAATCTCAATTTAATCCATTTTAAATGCAGGCTGTAAGACAACAAAGTGTGGAATACGTCAAAGGGTGTGAATACTTTCTGAACGCAGTGCATTCGTAAAGTATTGAGACCCCTTGACTTTTTCCACATTTTGTTACGTTACAGCCTTATTCTAAAATGTTTGAAATACTTTTTTTCCCTCATCAGTCTACACAAAATACCCCAAAGCGAAAACAGGTTTTTAGAAAATTTTCTAAATAAATAAACCCCTTATTTACATAAGTATTCACACCCTTTGCTACGAGACTTGAAATTGAGCTCAGGTGCATCCTGTTTCCATTGATCATCCTTGAGATGTTTCTACAACTTGATTGAAGTCCCCCTGTGATAAATTCAATTTATTGGACATGATTTGGAAAGACAAACACCCGTCTATATAAGGTCCCACAGTTGACTGACAGTGCATGTCAGAGCAAAAACCAAGCCTTGTGGTTGAAGGAATTGTCCATAGAGCTCCGAGACAGGATTGTTTCAAGGCACAGATCTGGGGAAGGGTAACAATAAAGTGCTGCAGCATTGAAGTTCCTCAAGAACCCAGTGGCCTCTATCATTCTTAAATGGAAGAAGTTTGGAACCACCAAGCTACTACCTAGAGCTGGCCAAACTGAGCAATCGGGAGAGAAGGGCCTTGGTCAGGGAGGTAACCAAGAACCTGATGGTCACTCTGACAGAGCTCCAGAGTTCCTCTGTGGAGATGAGAGAACATTCCAGAAGGACATCCATATCTGCAGCACTCCACCAATAAGGTCTTTATGGTAGAATGATGTAAGCCACTCCTCAGTAAAAGGCACGACAGCCTGCTTGGAGTTTGCCAAAAGACACCTAAAGGACTCAGACCATGAGATGCTAGATTTTTTGTTTGGATGAAATCAAGATCGAACTCATTGGCCTGAATGTCAACCATCACGTCTGGAGGAAACCTGGCACCATCCTGAATACTTATGTAAATGTGATATTTCAGTATTTATTTTTAATACATTTGCTAAAATGTCTAAAAAACTGTTTTTGTGTTGTCATTATGGGGTATATTGTGTATATTGATGAGGAGAAAACCCAATTGAATCAATTTTAGAACAAGGCTGTAACGTAACAAAATGTGGAAAAAGTAAAGGGGTCTGAATACTTTCCGAATGCACTGTACATGTTAGAAACACCTTTGGCAGCGATTACAGCTGTGAGTCTTCTTGGTTTAGTCTCTAAGAACTTTGCACACCTGGATTGTGCAGTATTTGACCATTATTCTTTTCAAAATTCTTCAAGCTCTGTCGAAGTATTGTGGGTCATGGTTCGATGGCAATTTTCAAGTCTTGCCATACATTTTCAAGCAGATTTAAGTCAAACCTAACTTGGCCACTAAGGAACTGTCACGCCCTGACCTTAGAGATCCTTTTTATGTCTCTATTTTGGTTTGGTCAGGGCGTGAGTTGGGGTGGGCATTCTAAGTTTTGTGTTCTATGTTTTCTATTTCTGTGTGTTTGGCCGGGTGTGGTTCTCAATCAGAGTCTATCGTTGTCTCTGAATGAGAACCATACTTAGGTATCCTTTTCCCACCTGTGTTTTGTGGGTAGTTGTTTTCTGTTTTGTGTCTGCACCAGACAGAACTGTTTCGTTCGTTCTCTTTGTTGTTTTTGTTATTCAGTATTCAGTTTTATGAATAAATCATGAACACTTACCACGCTGCGCTTTGGTCCACTTCTTCATGCAACGATAACCATTACAGGAACATTCACTGTATGTCCAGTGTAGATTTGGCCTTGTGTTGTAGGTTATTGTACTGCTGAAAGGTGAATTCCTCTCCTAGTGTCTAGTGTAAAGCAGACTGAATCATGTTTTCTCTAGGATTTCTCCTGTGCTTAGCTCCAATCCCATTTATTTTATCCTGAAAAACGACCCAGTCTTTGCCGATGTCAAGCATACCCATACCATGATGCAGCCACCACCATGCTTAAAAATAAGGAAGCAGTTACTCAGTGATGTGTTCTGTTGGATTTGCCCCAAACATAAGGCTTTGCCTTAAGTGTATTCCTTTGCCACGTTTTTTTGCAGTATATTGTTGCATACAGGACGGATGTTTTGGAATATTAGTATTCTTTATATTTGTATATTTCTTTTCACTCTGTCATTTAGGTCATTATTGTGGAGTAACTACAATGTTGTTGATCTGTCCGCAGTTTTCTCCTATCACAGCCGTTAAAACTCCGTAGAGTCTATTGACGGGTCCCAGACCACAGGTGCGTCAATCTAAGTAACATAATAAAACCATCCCCATAAAAATCTGTCATTTTAAGCTAGAGATATTTTTTGCAGGGGCTGCATCTCAATCCACCGCGTCCGCCTATGGTGGTCTTCCGCATCAGCGGTGGAAGGTGGCCAAGCTACAGCGGTGTTTGTCAGACTATGAAACATCGCGAAAATGGCTTTAGCGTCTGAATGGTTTGGCCTGCAAACTAATATGACCACCAATATTTATATATATTATTTTGATACGTGAAGGAGTCCTAGAATTCCAAATCAAATAGCTTAAAACAATTATATATGTCAGCTTTTAAATTGTAGGTATTTTAAAATCACCAATGGCCTCAAGGTCACTTCCCTGAGCAGTTCCTTCTTGTCCTGCAGCTCAGTTCAGAAGGATGACTGTATCTTTGTTGTGTCTTGATGGTTTAATACATCATCCACAGCATAATTATTAACTTTACCATGCTTAAAGAGATATTCAATGTCAGATAGTTTTTATTGTTGCCCATCTACCAATCACTGCCCTTCTTTATGGAGCTTTTTGAAAAGTTCCCTGATCTTTGTAGTTGATTCTGTGCTTGAAATTCAATACATGGCTGAGAGACCTTACAGATGTTGTATGTGTGAGGGAGAAGGGCTAGTCGTTAAAAATCATCCCAAACCCTATCATTTCACACAGAGAGTCCATGTAACTTATGTGATTTGTTAAGCCACATTTTACTCCTAAACGAATTTAGGCTTGCCTAAAGAAAGGGGTGAATTCTTATGCAACAGCTATATTTTAGTCATTTAATTTGTATTCATTTGTAAATATTTGGAGAGTTATATTTTCATTTTGACATTATGGAGAATTTTGTGTAGATCAATGACAAAAAATGTCCCAATTAAATCCATTTCAATCTCACTTTGTATGTCACGTTCCTGACCTATTTATGTTAGTTTTTGTGTGTTAGTTGGTCAGGACGTGAGGTTGGGTGGGCATTCTATGTTATCTGTTTCTATGTTGGTTTTGGTTTGCCTGGTATGGCTCTTGATTAGAGGCAGGTGGTTTGCGTTTGCCTCTAATTAAGAGTCATATTTAGGTAGGGCATTCTCACTGTTTGTTTGTGGGTGATTGTCTCCTGTGTCCGTATGTTATGTTCGTACCACATAGGACTGTAGCGTTTGTTTGTTTTGTTTTCGTTTTGATGTCGTCTGTTTTCTTGTACGTAAGTTTATGTTTAATTATGTAAGTTTATGTTCAGGTTGCGTCAACGTCGTTTTCTTATTTTGTAGTTTGGAAAGTGTTTTGTTTCGTTTCGTGTGCCATCGTAATTTATAATAAAGATGGCTTATTTCCCTGAACCTGCGTTTTGGTCTGAAGATCCTTCTCTCCTCACCTCTTCCGAGGATGAGGAGAGCGTCATCCGTTACAGAATCACCCACCAAGCTAAGACCAAGCGGCAAAGGGAAACTAAACGGAGTAAGGGACAGGAGAGAAAGGATTTCTGGACATGGGAGCAAATAATGAATGGAGAAGGTCCCTGGGCTAAGGCAGGAGAAAATCGCCGTCCCAAAGCTGAGCTGGAGGCACGGAGGAGAGCAGAGGCTACCGAGGAGAGGAACCGGAGCTATGAGGGAACGCGTCTGGCACGGAAGCCAAAAAAGCCCGTGAGTAATTCCCAAAAATTTCTTGGGGGGGGCTAGGAGATAGTGGGCCAAGGGCAGGTAGGAGACCTGCGCCCACTTCCCAGGCTTACCGTGGAGAGCGGGAGTACGGGCAGGCGCCGTGTTACGCAGTAGAGCGCACGGTGTCTCCTGTACGAGTGCATAGCCCAGTGCGGGTTATTCCACCTCCCCGCACTGGTAGGGCTAGATTGGGTATTGAGCCAGGTGTCATGAGGCCGGCTCAACGCGTCTGGTCTCCAGTGCGTCTCCTCGGGCCGGCATACATGGCACCTGCCTTACGCATGGTTTCCCCGGTTCGCCTACATAGCCCGGTGCGGGTTATTCCACCTCCCCGCACTGGTCGGGCAACCGGGGGTATTCAACCAGGTAAGGTTGGGCAAGCTCAATGCTCAAGAGTGCCAGTACGCCTCCACGGTCCGGTATTTCCGGCACCACCTCCCCGCCCCAGCCTAGTACCTACAGTGTATACACTACGCACTAGGCTACCAGTGCGTATCCTGAGCCCTGTTCCTCCTCCACGCACTCTCCCTGTAGTGCGTGTAT
This sequence comes from Salvelinus fontinalis, assembly GCF_029448725.1. Classification (NCBI taxonomy): domain Eukaryota; kingdom Metazoa; phylum Chordata; class Actinopteri; order Salmoniformes; family Salmonidae; genus Salvelinus; species Salvelinus fontinalis. Next base: position 22,263,346 of record NC_074674.1, read on the forward strand.
CTAGCCCGGTGCCTCCAGTTCCGGCCCCACGCACTAAGCTACCAGTGCGTCTCCAGAGCCCTGAACCCACTGTATCTTCTCCCCCTACTAATCCTGATGTGCTTGTCCTCAGCCCGGTGTCACCAGTGCCGGTACCACGCATCAGGGATAGAGTAGGCTTTGAGAATACAGTGTGCCCTGTCCCTGCTCCCCGCACTAGTAGGAAGGTGCTTGTCATTAGCACGGTGCCTCCAGTTCCGGCACCACGCACCAGGTCTACAGTGCGCCATATCCGGCCAGAGCCATCCGTCTCCCCAGCGCCATCTGAGCCATCCGTCTCCCCAGCGCCATCTGAGCCATCCGTCTCCCCAGCGCCATCTGAGCCATCCGTCTCCCCAGCGCCATCTGAGCCATCCGTCTCCCCAGCGCCATCTGAGCCATCCGTCTGCCAGGAGCCTGCAAAGCCGCCCGTCTGCCATGAGCCTGCAAAGCCGCCCGTCTGCCATGAGCCTACAGAGCCGTCAGCCAGACAGGAGCCACTAGAGCCGTCAGCCAGACAGGAGCCGCTAGAGCCGTCAGCCAGACAGGATCTGCCAGAGCCGCCAACCAGACAGGATCTGCCAGAGCCGCCAACCAGACAGGATCTGCCAGAGCCGCCAACCAGACAGGATCTGCCAGAGCCGCCAACCAGACAGGATCTGCCAGAGCCGCCAACCAGACAGGATCTGCCAGAGCCGCCAACCAGACAGGATCTGCCAGAGCCGCCAGCGAGCCATGAGCAGCCAGAGCCGTCAGAGCGCCATGAGCAGCCAGAGCCGTCAGAGCGCCATGAGCAGCCAGAGCCGTCAGAGCGCCATGAGCGTCGAGAGCCGTCAGCCTGCCATGAGCGTCGAGAGCCGTCAGCCTGCCATGAGCGTCGAGAGCCGTCAGCCTGCCATGAGCGTCGAGAGCCGTCAGCCTGCCATGAGCGTCGAGAGCCGTCAGCCTGCCATGAGCGTCGAGAGCCGTCAGCCTGCCATGAGCGTCGAGAGCCGTCAGCCAGCCATGAGCATCGAGAGTCGTCAGTCAGCCATGAGCTGCCCTTCAGCCTGAAAAGGCTAGATACCCAGAACTGCCCATCAGTCCAGAGCTGTCTCTCTGTCCGGAGCTGCCTTTCAGTCCGGAGTTGCCCCTCTATCCTGATCTCCCTCTCTATCTTTATCTACCTCTATAGTCTTATCTATCCCTCTGTCTTGGTTTATCTCTCTGTCCCGGTATTGTCATTATTAGATATGTTATTAGGAGGATTTTGTGGGGGAAGTAAGAGGGTGGACATTCTTGAAGGGAGGGGGCTAGGATGGATTATGGTGGGGTGGGAACCGCGCCCGGAGCCTGAGCCACCACCGTGGTTAGATGCCCACCCAGACCCTCCCCTAGACTTTGTGCTGGTGCGTCCGGAGTTCGCACCTTGTGGGGGGGGTACTGTCACGTTCCTGACCTATTTATGTTAGTTTTTGTGTGTTAGTTGGTCAGGACGTGAGGTTGGGTGGGCATTCTATGTTATCTGTTTCTATGTTGGTTTTGGTTTGCCTGGTATGGCTCTTGATTAGAGGCAGGTGGTTTGCGTTTGCCTCTAATTAAGAGTCATATTTAGGTAGGGCATTCTCACTGTTTGTTTGTGGGTGATTGTCTCCTGTGTCCGTATGTTATGTTCGTACCACATAGGACTGTAGCGTTTGTTTGTTTTGTTTTCGTTTTGATGTCGTCTGTTTTCCTGTACGTAAGTTTATGTTTAATTATGTAAGTTTATGTTCAGGTTGCGTCAACGTCGTTTTCTTATTTTGTAGTTTGGAAAGTGTTTTGTTTCGTTTCGTGTGCCATCGTAATTTATAATAAAGATGGCTTATTTCCCTGAACCTGCGTTTTGGTCTGAAGATCCTTCTCTCCTCACCTCTTCCGAGGATGAGGAGAGCGTCATCCGTTACATTGTAAAGCAACAAAATGTTTTTTTTTATATCCAAGGGGGGTGAATACTTATGATACTCACTGTATATCATGAGTTAGAAGATTATGAATATATTATTAAGAAGTTATTATTTAAGAGCATTGAAGATAAATCACAATCAGTAAAAAATCCCCTTTTTTCATTTTGAGCACATGACCCTTGAAAGGTCTGTGCACAGCCCTGGTGTTATGTTACTGGTGACCAATGACAGAGACTCCGAGAGATGATGTCCAAACCTTCCATTTGGGACTGTGGGAAGATGTTGAAAATGTACAGTAATTACTATGGAAAATGGAAGTGTTTATTTTCAGGAAAGACCAGGCCATCCAAGTGCAGAGGAACAGATGGCTTTCAGACAATAATGCACCACATTTCATAGCCAAACTTTGCCAGTCATCAGTGTGACTGATGTGGTGTTTAAGGAAACACTTGGTAGGGAGTTTGCTGTGTAATATTCTTAGAACTAATGAAGAGTAGTCTTGGAAGGAACTGTGATCAAGCAGATCTCACTTTAGGAATACAATGACCTTAGTTGACATACACTTAGGTTGGAATCATTAAAACTCGTTGTTCAACCACTCCACACATTGTTTGTTAACAAACTATAGTTTTGGCAAGTTTGTTAGGACATCTACTCTGTGGATGACACAAGTTATTTTTCCAACAATTGTTTACAGACAGATTATTTCACTTATAATTCACTGTATCACAATTCCAGTGGGTCAGACGTTGACATACACTAAGTTGACTGTGCCTTTAAACAGCCATACCGCTCAGGAAGGAGACGCGTTCTGTCTCCTAGAGATGAACGTACTTTGGTGCGAAAAGTGAGAATCAATCCCAGAATAACAACAAAGGACCTTGTGAGGATAATGGAGGAAACAGATGCAAAAATATCTATATCCACAGTAAAACGAGTCCTATATCGACATAACCTGAAAGGCTGCTCAGCAAGGAAGAAACCACTGCTCCAAAACCAGCATAAAAAAGCCAGACTACGGTTTCAACTGCACATGGGGACAAAGGTCGTACTTTTTGGAGAAATGTTCTCTGGTCTGATGAAACAAAAGTAGAACTGTTTGGCCATAATGACCATCATTATGTTTGGAAGAAAAAGGGGAGGCTTGCAAGCCAAAGAACACCATCCCAACCGTGAAGCACAGGGGTGGCAGCATCATGTTGTGGAGGTGATTTGCTGCAGGAGGGACTGGTGCACTTCACAAAATAGATGGCTTCATGAGGGTGGAAAATGATGTGGATATATTGAAGCAACATCTCAAGACATCAGTCCGGAAGTTAAAGATTGGTCGCAAATGGGTCTTCCAAATGGACAATGACCCCAAGCATACTTCCAAAGTTTTGGCAAAATGGCTTAAGGACAACAAAGTCAAGGTATTGGAGTGGCCATCACAAAACCCTGACCTCAATCCTATAAAAAATGTGTGGGCAGAACTGAAAAAGCGTGTGCGAGCAAGGAGGCCTACAAACCTGACTCAGTTACACCAGCTCTGTCAGGAGGAATGGGCCAAAATTCACCAAACTTATTGTGGGAAGCTTGTGGAAGGCTACCCGAAACGTTTGACCCAAATTAAACAATTTAAAGGCAATGCTACCAAATACTAATTGAGTGTATGTAAACTTCTGACCCACTGGGAATGTGATGAAAGAAATTAAAGCTGAAATAAGTAATTCTCTCAACTATTATTCTGACATTTCACATTCTTAAAATAAAGTGGTGATCCTAACTGACCTAAGACAGGGAGTTTTTACAGGATTAAATGTCAGGAATTGTGAGTAACTGAGTTTAAATGCATTTGGCATGGTGCATGTAACCTCCGACTTCAACTGTAAAATGTATCATCATATCAAGCTCAGAGGAACTTTTGTGCCCATTTCAAACTCATGTTTTTGTTTTGGATGATGGTTAGACAGCATGCCAGTCTTGGGTACCATAAGCCCTTGGTGGAAATGGGAAGTAAACGTGCTGGCAAGCTCTGGGTGTGACCTGGGAGGGAGGGAGACTGGTGGCTTCAGACCCATATTTGTTCATGTTTATGCAGGTTCTGTTACCACTGCTCTGCTCAGCATCTGCAGATGAGTCAGTGTGTTTGGCTGTTGTAGTTGAATTGTCATAATGCAAGAATGCCTCTTGTCTCTCTTTTTGTGTATCTCAGCTTTCGCTCTCTATCATTGTCGTTCTCTCTCTACGTTAACTCTCTATTTCCCTTACACCCACTTCCTCCATATTTATACACACATTATACACACATGGGCTCCGGAGTGGCACAGCGGTCTAAGGCACTGTATCTCAGTGCAAGTGGCATCACTACAATCCCTGGTTCGAATCCCGGCTGTATCATATCGGAGTAGGTAGGCCGTCATTGTAAATAAGAATTTATTCTTAACTGACTTGCCTAGTTAAATTAAATATATATATCATTTAAAGAGTTCTTGGTTTCATCAGACCAGAAACTCTTGTTTCTGAGAGTCTTTAGGTGCCTTTTGGAAAACTCCAAGCGGGCTGTCATGTGCCTTTTACAGAGGGGTGGCTTCCGTCTGGCCACTCTACCATAAAGGCATGATTGGTGGAGCGCTGCAGAGATGGTTGTCCTTCTGGGAGGTTCTCCCATCTCCACAGATGAACTCTGGAGCTCTGTCGGAGTGACCATCAGGTCCTAGATTCACAAAACACTTCTTACGCAAAAACTTAAGAAGCTGCTTAAGAAAAAAATAAGTGCAATTCCTCAACAATATCTTGAGATATAATATTTTTCTTACGAACTCCTCAAATATCTTCTTAAGATGTTTGTTGCTAGGCAACCGATTTAGCTAGTTATCTAGCTAGCAATGGCAATCATGTTAGCAAATTTCCAACTGAGATTACTGTTCTAAAAAAGTCAATAATGAAATGTTCAGATGAAGTTTGTGTGTGAATTAAACATGTTCAATTGCTTTCATGAGCTTTTTCTCTCACTGCCCTGAGTTTAATTAAGACGGTTTTGTGAATCTTGGCCCAGGTTCTTGGTCACCTCCCTGACCAAGGCCCTTCTCCCCTGATTACCAGCTCTAGGAAGAGTCTTATTTTATTTAAGAATGATGGCCACTGTGTTCTTGGGGACCTTCAATCCTGCAGAAATGTTTTGGTACCCTTCCCCAGATCTGTGCCTCGACACAATCCTGTCTCGGAGCTCTATGGATAATTCCTTCTACCTCATGGCTTGGTTTTTGCTCTGACATGCACTGTTAACTGTGGGACCTTTTATAGACAGGTGTGTGCCTTTCCAAATCATGCCCAATCAATTGAATTTACCACAGGTGGACTCTAATCAAGTTGTAGAAACATCTCAAGGATGATCAATGGAAACAGGATGCACCTGAGCTCAATTTTGAGACTCATAGCAAAGGGTATGAGTACTTATGTATATAAGGAATTTAGTTTATTTTATTTTATACATTTGCAAAAAAAAAAACAATGTTTTCACTTCCTCATTATGGCATATTGTGTGTAGATTGATGAGGGAAAACATGTATTTAATCAATTTTAGAATAAGATTAGCGTAAAAAATATGTGGAAAAAGGGGTCTGAATACTTTCCGACTGCACTTTATAGTGTATTACCCCTTCCAGGAAGCCACTTTAGTTAGTTTTTCACACGTTGAAGCTCCCCTTGCTCGTTCTTTTTCCCTCCGCTCTTTCCTGCTTCAGTTTTATGACCCACAGTAAATTTGATAATGAGATTTATGTGTTGTGTTCTCTATATGATGTCATAACAGGTTTCTGGGAATGTGTGTCATATTTCTTTGTCTTTACTATGAAAATGACACACTGAGGATTTTGGACCTCACCCAATTGTAATTTCAACATTTCAACAATTTGTCTTAGTTATGACGTTCTAAATCAAGGGTTTAGAGAATAACTTTCTAAAATCCATCATGTAACACATCCAATACAGATACCAAGTTTGACATTTGTCTCTTTTTCTACATGTTCCTTATGTTGTTGTATGACTTGCTTCTTGGCAAGGTGATTTCTCTCTATCTGACTCACTGTGTCACATTGTTGATGAATAACTGGTTATTTGTTTGTAATTTACAGTTAGACCCCCTTCTGGACAGAGTCATTGGCCAAGAGTCTGGCAAAACTCTGTTTCAAGATTCAACTGTTTTCACAGATAGTCTATGTTGGTTCTGTTAATAAATCCTTCATGATGCACTGTTTTACCTCAAATCGCACAGGTGTTCCGTATCTCTTCATTCGACCAATGACAGGAGTGGAATACACCGTACGACCCATGCTGCTTGATAATGACAGCTTGGTCCTGAGGTTGTGTCAGATGCCTTTTGTTTCCACTGTTCTAATTGTAGTGTGTTGGTAATGAAAGACTGGAGCTGGAACTCCATTGGCCAAAAGTATTAGATTTCGCACTCTATACTTAAAACATCTGGATTTCTCTGGCTACCTGCTGTCAACGTAGCCTTCTGACCATGTCCTCGTAGTCAATGAGAAATGTATCTGAGCGAATGCTACTTCAATTGCATGTGTTTATGCTGAACATAAAGTGGCCAGAGCAATTTATCTGCCTGCTACTGCAGACAAACATTTGTATTTGTTTACCAGAGTTGAAAACTATATTTTTCCAAATTAGTAGTGTTGTTGTTATGGTGTAATTCCATGTAACAACACTAAGACGTTAAAATCCCTTGTTAATAGTTAGTTTCACAGCCTGATCTTTTTCACCTGTCTGTGTGATTGTCTCCACCCCCCTCCAGGTGTCGCCCATCTTCCCCATTATCCCCTGTGTATTTTTACCTGTTTTCTCTGTCTGTCAGTTGCCAGTTCGTTTTGTTTCGTCAAGCCTACCAGCGTTTTCCCTTTGTTCCTGTCTCTCGATTGTTCCTGTTTTCTAGTTTTCCTGGTTCTGACCTTTTCTGCCTGACCCCAACCCTGAGCCTGCCTGCTGTCCTGCACCATTGCCCCACCTATCTGGATTACTGACCTCTGCCAAACCTGACCCTGCCTGCTGTCCTGTACCTTTGTTTTTATTACCATCTTGCCATCTGTTTGGCAGATTTTGCTTGTGAAAATGTCTGAGCGCTAGTCTGTTTCAATATTGTGTCCTACAGTAGGCTCCTGTATTACCCCTTTACTTTGTATACATAATGTGTTTCTAAAACCATTCCAGAGAGACACCCACAGATGTCGAGCTGACTCATTGTTGAGAAAAAGACAAAATGCAATGAAAATCAGAATTTGTGGAATTTTTTAAAACATATTTTGGATACTTTAAAAATTAAGGCCAGACACCACACCCTAACAGGGTATTTTTTCCCCCCTTAATCATATCACAATCACCTTTTACCAGTTGAGCATTGAAACAAATATCCAACACTTTTGTATTACAATTTCTGAAATATCGTAGGTGATATCATTAACAATATGCAGATTTGCAAATCACACAAAAAACGTATCTGGATACTGGATGATATCAGCCTAATATTTGTATTTAATGTTGTTAAGACACTCCAGGACCGGACTTACACATAGCCAATTCCAGATTAAAAACTTTTTTCATCTTTCTATCTGTAAAACACTAAAGAAAGGTACGTAAATACATTTTTGCTGTATTTGTTTGAATGAAATGAAATCTAGAATAGAAATTTGACAACATATCAACAATTCCCTATGTACAATGCTTTCGGAAAGTATTCAGACCCCTCCCTTTCTCCATATTTTGTTATGTTACAGCCTTTTCTAAAATGGATTAAATAAAAAATCTGAACAAAATACCCCATAATGACAAAACGAAAACAGGTTTTAGAAATTTGTGCAACATTTTTACACACCTACTCGGTCAATGTTTTTTCTTTATTTGTGCTATTTTCTACATTGTAGAATAATAGTGAAGACGTTAAAACTATGAAATAACACATATGGAATCATGTAGTAACCGAAAAAGTGTTAATCAAATCAAAATTGATTTTAGATTTTAGATTCTTCAAATTAGCCACCCTTTGCCTTGATGAAAGCTTTGCACACTCTTGGCATTCTCTCAACTAGCTTCACCTGGAAGGAGTTCCCACATATGCTGAGCACTTGTTGACTACTTTTCCTTCACTCTGCGGTCCAACTCATCCCAAACCATCTAAATTGGGTTGAGGTCAGGTGATTGTGGAGGCCAGGTCATCTGATGCAGCACTCCTTCACTCTCCTTCTTGGTCAAATATCCCTTACACAGCCTGTCCTGTTGAAAAAAACAAATAATAGTCCCACTAAGCGCAAACCAGACAGGATGGCGTATCGCTGCAGAATGCTGTGGTAGCCATGCTGATTAAGTGTGCCTTGAATTCCCCCCAAAAAATCACAGACAGTGTCACCAGTAAAGCACCCCCACACCATCACACCTCCTCCTCCATGCTTCAAGGTGGGAACCACACATGCGGAGATCCTCCGTTCACCTACATTACTATGCGTCTCACAAAGACATGGCGGCTGGAACCAAAAATCTCCAATTTGGACTCATCAGATCAAAGGACAGATTTCCACCTGTTCAATGTCCATTGCTCATGTTTCTTGGGCCAAGCAAGTCTCTTCTTCTTATTTGTATACTTTAGTAGTGGTTTCTTTGCAGCAATTCAACCATGAAGGCCTGATTCACGCAGTCTCCTCTGAACAGTTGATGTGTCTGTTACTTGAACTCTGTGAAGCATTTATTTGGCCTGCAATTTCTGAGGCTGGTAACTCTAATGAACTTATCCTCTGCAGCAGAGTTAACTCTGGGTCTTCCTTTCCTGTGGCGCTCCTCATGAGAGCCAGTTTCATCATGGCGCTTGATGGTTTTTGCGACTGCACTTGAAGAAACTTTCAAAGTTCTTGAAATGTTCTGGATTGGCTGACCTTTATGACAATGTAATGTAGGGCTGTCATTTCTCTTTGCTTATTTGAGCAGTTCGTGCCATAATGTGGACTTGGTATTTTACCAAATAGGGCTATCTTCTGTGTACCACCCCTACCTTTTCACAACACAACTGATGGCTTTAACACATTAAGCACAAAAGAAAGTTCACAAACTTTTAACAAGGCACACCTGTTAATTGAAATGTATTCCAGGTGACTACCTCATGAAGCTGGTTGAGAGAATGCCAATAATGTACAAAGCTGTCATCAAGGCAAAGGGTGGCTACTTTGAAGAATCTCAAATATAAAATATATTTTGATTTGTTTAACACTTTTTTTGGTCACTATATAATTCTATATGCGTTATTTCACAATGTAGAAAATAGTAAAAATAAAGAAAAACCCTGGAATAAGTAGTTGTGTCCATACTTTTGACTGGTGCTGTATATATAATTGTAGAGTATAATAATTTGTTTCAGTAATGATTGTTTAATGCAAACAATACCAGCAGTTGCTGTTTTAAAAATAATAAACAGAGTGGCAATCTCTTTTGATACAATCAAACTGAATGTTAGTGGTTTTCTATCATGCCTCAACGGAATTAAGGGAAAAAAACGCCACACATTTTTGTTTTAACCCAGCACTAATGCATCTGATTCAACTAATCAAGCGGTGATGAGCTTAATCAAGTGTGTTAGTCCTGGGCTAAAACAAAAATGTGTGAGAACAAAAGTGTGCACACCGTGAGGGTCCCCAATGAATCTCAAACCTTGGATAGAAACCAACATTCAATGACATCAGTTATTGTTTTGGTATGAGGGTTTGTTCCATTGGCACCTTGGAAATACATACAACAAGGGTCTTGACTGTTGTGATGTCAACAGAGCCTTCACCTCTGTTCAGTAAAAGAGGCCACGGCGTAACCCCCTAACCTCACCACCAAATAAATAAATGTCCACAGGGACCGTCCCCCTCTCTAGGTCTCTCCAACAGACTGTATCCCCATTGTGCTGAGGCAGCCAAGGGGGGCATAATTTATGTGACACTGTTTGTTTATTACATGTAAATATTTATTATGGCCCAATGTCAAACTCTTTTGCAATACTAGACTGTAGTTGACAGTAATTCCAGACAAATCCTGAACATACACAAAAGAAAAGCACATCCTGAGCCCAACGTCCACGTGTTTTTCTTTAGTTGGAATCGAGCAAAACTACTATAAGATGAAATGTGTCAGCGTCCTCTGTGGTCTTGGGTTAAGCTTCTGTTTCCATTGTTGTGTCTAGATACACGCATCCAATGCTTCCACTTCCAGAGAAGAGGGGCGTTGGGTGCAGAGACAGGTATTGTGTCTAATTTAGTTTTGTTTGTGTTTACGTAGTGACAACGTGTTAATAGAAGCTCCATTAATTACTGAGGATTTAATGTTGATATACTTGTATCTATGAGAGAGAAGGTTGAGTTAAATGCAGTGATAGATCTCCACTTGATAGCCACTAGGAGGTCTATTTTGGAAATGAAAGTAATGTGTTCTCGTTTATTGTAGCACTTAAAAAAGGTTATACTCTACAGTATATATTTACATGAATGACTTCGTTATATCATTTGTGAGAAGATACTGTAAAAAAAATGTCTGTGTGTGTGTTGTAAATTTGTCAACATACAGAACTAATTGGGCTAACTGTTTGTGATTAGCAGGATGTGACATGTTGGAAGTCTCAAATGCTACATGACGCCCAGGTAGGAGATGGTAGGAGTTGGATAGGTTTAAAAGATTATTGATTTTATTTTTTGCAATGCAAAAAATGCTTCATTTTGAAATGAAACTCTGTATACAAGTTCACTGAGACCTTGTGCTTTGAATGGAGAACTGCATTTGGCATTATTTCGATGACTATATAGATCTCTCTGTCCATACCTCTCAACCAGACATGGTTATGGAAAATGGGTTAATGTCATGGGCACCCAGCTGTGAATGACTCGGTTTTATTTGATGAGGAACCAGACAGAGGTTTGTATCTAGAGTGGATGGAAACGTCTGTCTGAGTCTATGGAAACAATGTCAACCTGTCTTCATATATGAACATCTTATCCAAATAAAGATGTCAAGTTTATGACAATGGCTATTCGAGACCTATGACAGTCAGTCAGTTATCATTAGCAGGTTGATGTGCCAGGTCTTTTTTCATGATATGTCATAATCAATTATTACAGCGTTTACGTTCAACATGGTGCTATTGATTAAATAACTATCACAATCCTTTTGGATAATACAATTATCAGATGAACCTGGGGAAAAAATAAATTCTCAGGGATGTGTTCTGCTACTGGCTTTGTCATGTTAATTATGGAGAATAAGTGTACAATATAATGTGAAGTGTGGAATTTGGCTCCCTTTTGGAAATCATCATTGGGGCATTCGCTGAGTTTCCCTTGGCTTGGTTTACACGCAGAAGTCCTCTGTTAATTAACCTCACTAGGGTATGTGGGACGGTAGCGTCCCACCTCATTAACAGCCAGTGAAACTGCAGGGCGCCAAATTCAAAACAACAGAAATCCCATAATTAAAATTCCTCAAACATACATGTATTTTACACCATTTTAAAAATACACTTGATGTAAATCCAGCCACAGTGTCCGATTTCAAAATGGCTTTTTAAAGCACACCAAACGATTAGGTTAGGTCAGAGCCAAGTCACAGAAAAACACAGCCATTTTTCCAGCCAAAGAGAAGGAGTCACAAAAAGCAGAAATAGAGATAAAATTAATCACTAACATTTGATGATCTTCATCAGATGACATTCATAGGACTTCATGTTACACAATACATGTATGTTTTGTTTGGTAAAATTCATATTTATATCCAAAAATCTGAGTTTACATTGGCGCGTTATGTTCAGTAGTTCCAAAACATCCGGTGATTTTGTAGAGAGCCACATCAATTTACAGAAATACTCATAATAAACATTGATAAAAGATACAACTGTTATGCATGGAATTTTAGATCCACTTCTCCTTAATGCAACCGCTGTGTCAGATTTCAACAAAACTTTACGGAAAAAGCACACCATGCAATAATCTGAGTGCAGCGCTCAGAGCCCAAACAACCCAACCAGATATCCGCCATGTTGTGTAGTCAACAGATGTCAGAAATAGCATTATATATATTCACTTACCTTTGATGATCTTCATCAGAATGCACTCCAAGGAATCCCAGTTCCACAATAAATGTTTATTTTGTTCGATAATGTCAATCATTTATGTCCAAATACCTCCTTTTTGTTCACGCGTTTAGCCCAGTAATCAAAATTCATGAGGCGCGATCACTATGTCAAAAAGTTCCGTTACAGTTCATAGAAACATGTCAAACGATGTATCTTTGGGATGTTTTTAACATAAATCTTCAACAATGTTCCAACCGGAGAATTCCTTTGTCTTCAGAAATGCAATGGAACGCAAGCTAACTATCACGTGAACGTGCATGGTCAGCTCGTGGCTCTCTGGTAGTCCTCTCACTCAATCCCCTCTCATTCGCCCCCACTTCACAGTAGAAGCATCAAACAAGGTTCTAAAGACTGTTGACATCTAGTGGAAGCCTTAGGAAGTGCAATATGACCCCATAGACACTGTGTATTTGATAGGCAAAGAGTTGAAAAACTACAAACCTCAGATTTCCCACTTCCTGGTTGGATTTTTTCTCAGGTTTTTGCCTGCCATATGAGTTCTGTTATACTCATAGACATCATTCAAACAGTTTTAGAAACTTCAGAGTGTTTTCTATCCAAATCTACTAATTATATGCATATTCTAGCTTTTATGGCTGAGTAGCAGGCAGTTTAATCTTTTTATTTAATTTCATCCAAAATTCCCAATGCTGCCCCCTACCCTAGAGAAGTTTTAACAAGCATGTCAATTTGAGACAGCTTTTTTTTTTTTACCATATCAAAAAAGTGAAGCATTACTGTACACGAGCAGCACACTGCCATAATAATTATTATACAGTATCACTATCGATGGGCCAGTAGCGGGGGCCAGTGTCCCTGTGACAACAGTTTTGGACCCCCTTGTGGCCCCCCTAAATGTGGAGTATGAAATAATTTTTACATAACCAAGTTTTGCTATCGTTCTTTTTTTACATCCGTTATTAGACAGTGGCAACGGTGATGATTATGAACATGGTATTTTGCCTGCTAATGCCTGCAATGCAATGCCTCCCTCCTAAATATACTGTACAAATAAACTACAGTATAAATGAACTACCCCCTAAGGCTTAGCTTACAGTTACAATACTGTATACTGTCCTAATGGCATGTGACCTATCCAGCATTTACATGTCAACTAACTGTGTCCATCGGATGTGGACTTATACAGTATATGGGGGTTGGCTGGGTTGCATTTTACAGCCCAAATCACCGACACCAAACACCACTCATATTCCCATGAACTCGGCTTTTACTCCATTCCCCGATGCTTCGACACAACAGCTAGAAATGTGTCTGTTTCCTGCCTTCGTCAGCCACACAGCATCTGTTAAATTAATGAAAGTGTAACTCTGTCAGACAGAAAACCCCTCAGTTAGGACCAGAGATGACGAGGGAAGAAAATCACCTATAATTTGATCCTGATTTTGTCCTGATAGATTTTGGTTGTTTTATAAGGGGCAGCTACTCACCAAGGAGGGAGAAGATGAGCAGTGGGCGTATCAGCGGGAGAACCAACCTTGGCTGCCGCCTGGTGTGTCTGTCGGTCGGTTTGTCTATCTGTCTGTTTTTGTGTTTGATGAATTGCCTATGTTGGAAAATAAAGAGAGTGATTATGGTGGGAGGCTGGCTGCCTCACCCCAGGTCTCTATTTCATCTTGGGAATCTGTGTTAAGATGGGGAACAGATGACTGTAGGGACTTAGTCATCACAGGTTTAGAGTGGAGACCTGTGGTCAGTGGGAATGGGCACTAGTTGCCACGGCGCCATTAAAAGCCCTGCTTTGTCACAGGTCAAGAGGCAGTTGGTGTGTCTTGGGTAGGGACTCTACAGGACTTTCATAGATGTGTTGCTTTGTGTCTTTAATATTAATCAGACACGTAAGTGAGAGCTGATTCTTTTAATAACCCCTTGTGTTTGTTTTCCAGGTTGAATTTTGACTAACTTTGCTCATACAGTAGTACTGCTCTACCTCTTTACTGTGACCCCTCAAAATAATGACTTCCTCCCTCCTTCCCTCATCCCCCTGTCTTGCTCCGCGGAATTTTCTCTTTCACACAGTCACCCTCTCCCTATTTTTCACTCTTTGAATGGCGTTGCCAGTAGGAACAACAGCATCCCACTTCAAGGCAGCAGTCCAGCTACATCCAACAGTAAGAAAGAAGGAGGGAGGGAGGGAGGGAGGGAGGGAAGGAGGGAGGGAGGGAGGGAGGGTGACTGCTATTTAAGGGCTGTAGTTGAGGAATGGGGGTTTGAACAGAAGGCTCCTCTCTCAGTTTAAAAGGCATTTTCTCCTCCTCTCTCTTTCTTTCCCACTCTCTCTCTCTTTAGCTCTGACTTGGTGCCCGTACTCGGTGACAAGAGCAGTAGGCTGAGCTGTCAGGGCAGAAGAAACAGAGAGAATATAGATTTTTTTGGGGAATAGAAGTGTCATCTGGTTAGAACACAAGGAGAGAGGTGGCGGAACTGCCTTCAAGTTGGACATCCTTTCATCCCCCTTTACTGAATGTGTTGAGTTCCAATGAGGCAATTCGTGTGAGCTGCCAAAGGCTGTGGTGGAGTAGCTCTGAACTGTCTGGTCTGCTAAAGGTAAGAATGAGAGATTGATTTATTTATCTGCATGAAACTGATCTTGGATCTTTGAATGAGTTGTGGCTGTTATTTGGATAGTTAGTGACTAATGATTACTGTGTCCATATTTTGAAATTGCAAATGAGATCTTTTCTGTCTTCTTGACAGTCAGTTGTGATTATTGTTGACGTGCTCAAACCATGTGAGACTTAAATTGAATGTGTTTAATTGTTCCTGGAGAATAGATATAAAACATTTTGTATACTTTTTTTTGGTTATTAAGGTCAAACCCTTCATATCATACTCAATTAAATTGTCTAATTTTGACGTATTTAAAGGTAATTGAATAACGTCAAAAAGTACAAGTGTGTAGTGTGAAATGGAAATGTTAATTTCTTTTGCATATCCTACTCCCCGAGACACTCTCAGAGAGGGGGCAACGACCAGGGATTAGCAGTGGTGTAAAGTACTTAAGTAAAAATACTTGAAAGTACTACTTAAGTAGTTTTTCTGGGGTATCTGTACTTGACTTTACTATTTATATTTTTGACTACGTTTACTTTTACTTCACAACATTTCTAAAGAAAATTATGTACTTTTTACTCCATAAATTTTCCATGGCACCCAAAAGTACTCGTTACATTTTAAATGCTTAGCAGGACAGGAAAATTGTCTAATTCACACACTTATCAAGAGAACATCCCTGGTCATCCCTACTACCTCTGATCTGGCGGACTCACTAAACACATGCTTTGTTAAGATGTCGGAGTGTTGGAACATGCCCCTGGCTATCCGTAAAAATGGTGCCGTCTGGTTTGCTCTTAAGGATCTGACCCTTTTTTCCCCAATTTTCGCCTAAAATAACATACCCAAATCTAACTGTCTGGAGCTCAGGACCTGAAGCAAGGATATGCATATTCTTGATACCATTTAAAATAAACACTTTGAAGATTGTGGGTATGTGAAATTAATGTTGGAGGATATAACACATTACATCTGGTAAAAGATAATACATAGAAACAAACGTGATTTTTTACCATCATCTTTGAAATGCAAGAGAAAGGCCATAATGTATTATTCCAGCCCAGCTGCAATTTAGATTTTGGCCACTAGATGGCAGCAGTGTACTTGCAACGTTTTAGGCTGATCCAATGAACCATTGCATATCTGTTCAAAATGTTGTGTCAAGACTTCCCAAATGTGCCTAATTGGTTTATTAATATAAGGAATTTGAAATTATTTATATTTTGATACTTAAGTATATTTCAGCAATTACATTTACTTCTGGTACTTAAGTATATTTAAAACCAAACAGTTTTTGACTTTTACGCAAGTAGGATTTTACTGGGTGACTGGGTGATTTTACTTGAGTCATTTTCTATTAAGGTATCTCTCCTTCTTTCCTTTCCTTAAGTATGACAATTGGGTACTTACTCCACCACTGGTGATTAGCCATTATTAACGGCGACCCTGCAGCAATTAGGGTTAGGTGCCTTGCTCAAGGGCAGATCAACAGATTTTTCACCTAGTTGCTTCTGGGATTCAAACTACCGACCTTTAGGTCACTGGCCCAATGCTCCAATTGCTAGGCTATCTGCACGTTGTGTATGAAATACCAATAAGAGGATGTTGAATAATGAGTTTATCATACAACATTTATTCATTAATTCTATGAAGCCAATGTACTTTGGCAATAAATGGGCAAGAAGCAGGATGAACTCAGTAAGTATTCAGTCCTGTGATAATGCTTCTCCAAAAACTGCAGCTACATTGTTCTCTCTCTGCCGGGTTCTGTTCTTTATATAGCAAAAGACGGCTTTCATTGCTCGCTAAAGGGCACCGATTATGGTTTATAGGGAATGATATTCACATTCTTTATGCATGCTGCAACTTCTGGGTTTACCAGTTTTAACCAAGGCTGGGTGTCATGTTTTTGATCATCATGTCTTGTCCCTGTGCTTCCCTCTGCTGGTCTTATTAGGTTCTTTCCCTCTTTCTATCCTTCTCTCTCCTCCTCCCTTTCTCCCTCTCCCGCTCTCTCTCTATCGTTCCTGCTCCCAGCTGTTTCTCATTCTCCTAACGACCTCATTTACTCTTTCACACCTGTCCCCTATTTTTGCCCTCATTAGAGTTCCTATTTCTTCCTCTGTTTTCCGCTTCAGTCCTTGTCGGATTCTTGTTTGATGTTTGCTGTTCTGTGTCCTTGTTCCGCCCTGTCGTGTTTTTGCCTTCATCAGATGCTGCGTGTGAGCAGGTGTCTAGTGGTCGCGTCTCCAGTCGTTCATCTCTACTGATGAGAGGATTTCAGTTTTCCTGTTTTGTTTTTACCTTAGATATATCAGGAGTATCGTTTTTGTCTAAGACTGGAATAAAGACTCTGTTTCTATTACGTCGCTTTTGGGTCCTCCTTCATCAGCATAACAGAAGAATCCGACCAAGAATGGACCCAGCGACTACGGATTCTCGCAAGACTGCCATCGAGATCCAGGGAGAAATGCTTGGTAGACACGAGCAGGAATTGTCTGCTGCTCGTCATGCCGTTGAGACCCTGGCCGCTCATGTCTCCGATTTCTCAGGACAGTTTCAGAGTCTTCGTCTCGTGCCACCAGCTACTTCCTGGTCTTCCAAGTCTCCGGAACCTAGGGTTAATAACCCACCTTGTTACTCTGGGCAGCCCACTGAGTGTCGCTCCTTTCTCACCCAGTGTGATATTGTGTTCTCTCTCCAGCCCAACACATACTCAGGAGAGAGAGCTCGGATCGCTTACGTCATATCGCTCCTGACTGGTCGGGCTCGGGAGTGGGGCACAGCTATCTGGGAGGCAAGGGCTGAGTGTTCTAACGTTTATCAGAACTTTAAGGAGGAGATGATACGCGTTTTTGATCGTTCTGTTTTTGGGAAGGAGGCTTCCAGGGTCCTGGCTTCCCTATGTCAAGGTGATCGATCCATAACGGATTACTCTATAGAGTTTCGCACTCTTGCTGCATCCAGTGACTGGAAC
The DNA here is from genome assembly GCF_029448725.1 of Salvelinus fontinalis. Taxonomy (NCBI): domain Eukaryota; kingdom Metazoa; phylum Chordata; class Actinopteri; order Salmoniformes; family Salmonidae; genus Salvelinus; species Salvelinus fontinalis. The sequence goes on from NC_074674.1 coordinate 22,280,975, forward strand.
GAGCCGGCGTTGCTCGCTCGGTTTCTGGAGGGACTTCACGCTGAGGTTAAGGATGAGATTCTCTCCCGGGAGGTTCCTTCCAGCGTGGACTCTTTGATTGCACTCGCCATCCGCATAGAACGACGGGTAGATCTTCGTCACAGGAGCTCGTGGAAGAGAGCTCGCGTTAACGGTGTTCCCCCTCTCCGCATCTCAACCATCTTCTCCCATCAGCTCAGAGACTGAGCCCATGCAGCTGGGAGGTATTCGCATCTCGACTAAGGAGAGGGAACGGAGAATCACCAACCGCCTTTGTCTCTATTGCGGTTCTGCTGGACATTTTGTCATGTCATGTCCAGTAAAAGCCAGAGCTCATCAGTAAGCGGAGGGCTACTGGTGAGCGCTACTACTCAGGTCTCTCCATCAAGATCCTGTACTACCTTGTCGGTCCATCTACGCTGGACCGGTTCGGCTGCTTCCTGCAGTGCCTTGATAGACTCTGGGGCTGAGGGTTGTTTTATGGACGAAGCATGGGCTCGGAAACATGACATTCCTCTCAGACAGTTAGGGAGGCCCACGCCCATGTTCGCCTTAGATGGTAGTTCTCTCCCCAGTATCAGATGTGAGACACTACCTTTAACCCTCACAGTATCTGGTAACCACAGTGAGACCATTTCCTTTTTGATTTTTCGTTCACCTTTTACACCTGTTGTTTTGGGTCATCCCTGGCTAGTATGTCATAATCCTTCTATTAATTGGTCTAGTAATTCTATCCTATCCTGGAATGTTTCTTGTCATGTGAAGTGTTTAATGTCTGCTATACCTCCTGTTTCTTCTGTCCCCTCTACTCAGGAGGAACCTGGTGATTTGACAGGAGTGCCGGAGGAATATCATGATCTACGCACGGTCTTCAGTCGGTCCAGAGCCAGCTCTCTTCCTCCTCACCGGTCGTATGATTGTTGTATTGATCTCCTTCCGGGGACCACTCCCCCTCGGGGTAGACTATTCTCTCTGTCGGCTCCCGAACGTAAGGCTCTCGAGGATTATCTGTCTGTTTCTCTCGACGCCGGTACTGTGGTGCCTTCTTCCTCTCCCGCCGGAGCGGGGTTTTTCTTTGTTAAGAAGAAGGACGGTACTCTGCGCCCCTGCGTGGATTATCGAGGGCTGAATGACATAACGGTTAAGAATCGTTATCCGCTTCCCCTTATGTCGTCAGCCTTCGAGATGCTGCAGGGAGCCAGGTTCTTTACTAAGTTGGACCTTCGTAACGCTTACCATCTTGTACGCATCAGAGAGGGGGACGAGTGGAAAACGGCGTTTAACACTCCGTTAGGACATTTTGAATACCGGGTTCTGCCGTTCGGTCTCTCTAATGCTCCAGCTGTCTTTCAGGCATTAGTTAATGATGTACTGAGAGACATGCTGAACATCTTTGTTTTCGTTTACCTTGACGATATCCTGATTTTTTCACCGTCACTCGAGATTCATGTTCAGCACGTTCGACGTGTACTCCAGCGCCTTTTAGAGAATTGTCTCTACGTGAAGGCTGAGAAGTGCGCCTTTCATGTCTCCTCTGTCACTTTTCTCGGTTCTGTTATTTCCGCTGAAGGCATTCAGATGGATCCCGCTAAGGTCCAGGCTGTCAGCGATTGGCCCGTTCCTAAGTCACGTGTCGAGTTGCAGCGCTTTCTCGGTTTCGCTAATTTCTATCGGCGTTTCATTCGTAATTTCGGTCAAGTGGCTGCCCCTCTCACAGCTCTGACTTCTGTCAAGACTTGCTTTAAGTGGTCTGGTTCCGCCCAGGGAGCTTTTGATCTCCTCAAGAAGCGTTTTACATCCGCCCCTATCCTTGTTACTCCTGACGTCACTAAACAATTCATTGTCGAGGTTGACGCTTCAGAGGTGGGCGTGGGAGCCATTCTGTCCCAGCGCTTCCAGTCTGACGATAAGGTTCATCCTTGCGCTTACTTTTCTCATCGCCTGTCGCCATCGGAACGCAACTATGATGTGGGTAACCGCGAACTGCTCGCTATCCGCTTAGCCATAGGCGAATGGCGACAGTGGTTGGAGGGGGCGACTGTTCCTTTTGTCGTTTGGACTGACCATAAGAACCTTGAGTACATCCGTTCTGCCAAACGACTTAATGCACGTCAAGCTCGTTGGGCGTTGTTTTTCGCTCGTTTCGAGTTCGTGATTTCCTATCGCCCGGGAAATAAGAACACCAAGCCTGATGCTTTATCCCGTCTTTTTAGTACTTCTGTGGTTTCTACCGACCCCGAGGGGATTCTCCCTGAAGGGCGTGTTGTCGGGTTGACTGTCTGGGGAATTGAGAGACAGGTAAAGCAAGCACTCACTCACACTGCGTCGCCGCGCGCTTGTCCTAGTAACCTTCTGTTTGTTCCTGTCTCTACTCGTCTGGCTGTTCTTCAGTGGGCTCATTCTGCCAAGTTAGCTGGCCACCCCGGCGTTCGGGGTACGCTTGCTTCTATTCGCCAGCGGTTTTGGTGGCCTACTCAGGAGCGGGACACGCGCCGTTTCGTGGCTGCTTGTTCGGACTGCGCGCAGACTAAGTCAGGTAACTCTCCTCCTGCCGGTCGTCTCAGACCGCTTCCCATTCCTTCTCGACCATGGTCTCACATCGCCTTAGACTTTATTACCGGTCTGCCTTCGTCTGCAGGGAAGACTGTGATTCTTACAGTTATCGATAGGTTCTCTAAGGCGGCACATTTCATTCCCCTCGCTAAGCTTCCTTCCGCTAAGGAGACGGCACAAATCATCATTGAGAATGTGTTCAGAATTCATGGCCTTCCGTTAGACGCCGTTTCAGACAGAGGTCCGCAATTCACGTCACAGTTTTGGAGGGAGTTCTGTCGTTTGATTGGTGCTTCCGTCAGTCTCTCTTCCGGGTTTCATCCCCAGTCTAACGGTCAAGCAGAAAGGGCCAATCAGTCGATTGGTCGCATTTTACGCAGCCTTTCGTTTCGAAACCCTGCGTCTTGGGCAGAACAGCTCCCCTGGGCTGAGTACGCTCACAACTCGCTTCCTTCGTCTGCTACCGGGCTATCTCCGTTTCAGAGTAGTCTTGGTTACCAGCCTCCTCTGTTCTCGTCCCAGCTCGCCGAGTCCAGCGTTCCCTCCGCTCAGGCTTTTGTCCAACGTTGTGAGCGCACTTGGAGGAGGGTCAGGTCTGCACTTTGCCGTTACAGGGCGCAGACTGTGAGAGCCGCCAATAAACGTAGGATTAAGAGTCCTAGGTATTGTCGCGGTCAGAGAGTGTGGCTTTCCACTCGTAACCTTCCCCTTACGACAGCTTCTCGCAAGTTGACTCCGCGGTTCATTGGTCCGTTCCGTGTCTCTCAGGTCGTCAATCCTGTCGCTGTGCGACTGCTTCTTCCGCGACATCTTCGTCGCGTCCACCCTGTCTTCCATGTCTCTTGTGTCAAGCCTTTTCTTCGCGCTCCCGTTCGTCTTCCCTCCCCCCCTCCCGTCCTTGTCGAGGGCGCACCTATTTACAAGGTACGGAAGATCATGGACATGCGTTCTCGGGGACGTGGTCACCAGTATTTAGTGGATTGGGAGGGTTACGGTCCTGAGGAGAGGAGTTGGGTTCCATCTCGGGATGTGCTGGACCGTTCGTTGATTGATGATTTCCTTCGTTGCCGCCAGGGTTCCTCCTCGAGTGCGCCAGGAGGCGCTCGGTGAGTGGGGGGGTACTGTCATGTTTTTGATCATCATGTCTTGTCCCTGTGCTTCCCTCTGCTGGTCTTATTAGGTTCTTTCCCTCTTTCTATCCTTCTCTCTCCTCCTCCCTTTCTCCCGCTCTCTCTCTATCGTTCCTGCTCCCAGCTGTTTCTCATTCTGCTAACGACCTCATTTACTCTTTCACACCTGTCCCCTATTTTTGCCCTCATTAGAGTTCCTATTTCTTCCTCTGTTTTCCGCTTCAGTCCTTGTCGGATTCTTGTTTGATGTTTGCTGTTCTGTGTCCTTGTTCCGCCCTGTCGTGTTTTTGCCTTCATCAGATGCTGCGTGTGAGCAGGTGTCTAGTGGTCGCGTCTCCAGTCGTTCATCTCTACTGATGAGAGGATTTCAGTTTTCCTGTTTTGTTTTTACCTTAGATATATCAGGAGTATCGTTTTTGTCTAAGACTGGAATAAAGACTCTGTTTCTATTACGTCGCTTTTGGGTCCTCCTTCATCAGCATAACACTGGGTCTGTGTGATAGAGATGGAGGACTGGAAGACAGACAGAGTGAGGAGAGCATCAGCTGTGTTGACTGACTGATGAGTGATAGAACATGTGGAGGGGTTATGCACACCTTTGATCACCTGGGGACTCATTTAGCAACCGTGCATACATTTCTCACTAAATTCTGGCGTACGTGGAGATTCAAAATTTGAGAGAGCAACATATTAATGGGATTGATCAAACTGTCGCACACAACATTTAGTATACACATGTTTTCATTGATAAATCAGAGCCCTACTATATTTGTGTGCTCGTGAACAGGCATTTACAACCTCGCCTGGAAAACGCCCTCCATTCATCTTTTATGGTCACAAAAACGTCCTCATTTACTGTAGTATTTGGAGATGTTGGAACAGGGCCATGATAGTTTTTAAACGAAAGCGATCACATTTCTATAGAGGTGTGGGCAGAATGTTTTCATCTCTTGCAGTGACTTTTTCAAACAGAAAATGCATGAACCAGCCTGTAGAGTGTCCCAAACACTGGCCGCTCGCTCTGCAAGATTGATTGTCTACTTGAACTATTTAAAAATAGACAAAAGACTACAGCAGTCCACACCTCAATGCAAGTGATGTGCAAGTGATGCAAGTGATGAATTGTTGTTCAATATTTTGTTTATCAATTCATGATTGTGTTTTTTATCTCCTGCCGCAGCAACTGGCACAAGCCCCCCCCCCCCCCCCACACACTTCTGCTTCACCCAAATCCAGACAGCTGATGTACTGAAAGAGCTGCAGAATCTGGATCCCTCCAAATCAGCTGGGCTAGACAATATGGACCCTCTCTTCCTAATTGTCGCAACCCCTATTGTCGCAACCCCTATTACTAGTCTGTTCAACCTCTCTTTCGTATCATTTGAGATTCCTACGATTGGAAAGCGGCCACGGTCATCCCCCTCTTCAAAGGGGGAGACACTCTAGACCCAAACTGTTACAGACCTATCCTGCCCTGCCTTTCTAAAGTCTTCGAAAGTCAAGTGAATAAACAGATCACCGACCATCTCAAATCCCACCATACCTTCTCCGCTATGCAATCTGGTTTCCGAGCTGGTCACCGGTGCACCTCAGCCACGCTCAAGGTCCTAAACAATATCATAACCACCATCGATAAAAAACAATACTGTGCAGCCGTCTTCATCGACCTGGCCAAGGCTTCGACGCTGTCAATCACCGTATTCTTATCGACAGACTCAACAGCCTTGGTTTCTCTAAAGACCTGGGTCACCAACTATTCTCAGATAGAGTTCAGTGTGTCAAATCGGAGGGCCTGTTGTCCAGACCTCTGGCAGTCTCTATGGGGGTGCCACAGGGTTCAATTCTCGGGCCGACTCTTTTCTCTGTATATATCAATGATGTCACTCTGGCTGCAGGTGATTCTTTGATCCACCTCTACCCAGACGACACGATTCTGTATACATCTGGCCCTTCTTTGGACACTGTGTTAACAAACCTCCAAATGAGCTTCAATGCCATACAACTCTCCTTCCGTGGCCTCCAACTGCTCTTAAACGCTAGTAAAACTAAATGCATGCTCTTTAACCGATCACTGCCCGCACCCGCCCGTTCATCCGACTAGCATCACGACTCTGGACGGTTCTGACTTAGAATATGTGAACAAATATAAATTCATAGATGTCTGGCTAGACTGTAAACTCTCCTTCCAGACACATATTAAGCATTTCCAATCCAAAATTAAATCTAAAATTGGCTTCCTATTTCGCAAACAAAGCCTTCTTCACTCATGCTGCCTAACATACCCTCGTAAAACTGACTATCCAGCCGATCCTTGACTTTGGCGATGTCATTTATAAAATAGCCTCCAACACTCTACTCAGCAAATTGGACGCAGTCTATCACAGTGCCATCCGTTTTGTCACCAAAGCCCCATATACTACCTACCATTGCGACCAGTATGCCCTTGTTGGCTGGTCCTCGCTACATATTCGTTGCCAAACCCACTGGCTCCAAGTCAACTATAAGTCTTTGCTAGGTAAAGCTCCGCCTTATCTCAGCACACTGGTCACAATAACAACACCCACCCGTAGCACGCGCTCCAGCAGGTATATTTCACTGGTCATCCCCAAAGCCAACACCTCCTTTGGCCGCTTTTCTTTCCAGTTCTCTGCTGCCAATGACTGGAACGAATTGCAAAAATCACTGATGCTGGAGACTTATATCTCCCTCACTAACTTTAAGTGTCAGCTGTCAGAGCAGCTTACCGATCACTGCAGCTGTACACAGCCCATCTGTAAATAGCCCATCCAACCAACTACCTACCACATCCCCATATTTGTTTTTGTTTTTCTGCTCTTTTGCACACCAGTATTTCTACTTGCACATCCTCATCTGCACATCTATCACTCCAGTGTTAATTGCTCATTTGTAATTACTTCGCCACTATGGCCTATTTCTTGCCTTACCTCCTTACTTCATTTGCACACACTGTATACAGATGTTCTATTGTGTTATTGACTGTACGTTTGTTTATCCCATGTGTAACTCTGTGTTGTTGTTTTTGTCGCACTGCTTTGCTTTGTCTTGGCACGGTCGCAGTTGTAAATGAGAACTTGTTCTCAACTGGCCTACGTGGTTAAATAAAGGTGAAATTATAATTGAAAAAAATAAGATCTGAGATTAAATAGGGTATGATGTTGCGCTCCTATCGCACAGCAGTTCTGTAGCCTACCTATACTGTCACATGTTTTAAATAGGCTACCAGTCTGTTTACTTTCGAGCATGCTCGTCTATTGAATGAGAGATGGATAAATGATAGCCTAATGGTTGTTGAGTAGCGCGAATAAACCAGTAATGTCAGAAAAGGAGAGACATATCCTGCTATAGGCCTGAATAATAAAAGGTAAAGAAACATATTAGGCTACATGCTGCTATGGGATCTCCTTACCAATGGCAAATGCATCTGTTTTATCATTAGGCCTATGTTTTAATGTTTTTATTAGCCATTATTATAATTCCCATGCATCAAACACCTAAATTTCCCCAAATAACAATACAATTGAATACAATCTTTGCTGTCTGGTGAATAATTGTCCAACCGTGGGCGACGCAATGATGGTCTAATTTTATATTAGTTTTAATTTAAGGAGATTACGCAGCATGAGCAGCAGCCTTTGATGCACTCTTTTCCAGTGTGAGTTGTGAGATAAAAACAGGCACGCCACTTGTCCATTTATTTCCAAATCCATTTGCTCCGCTTAATTGAAATCCCTCCATGCTGTGTGAGTGGTTGATTTTCATAAACTACAGCTCCTCTCAGGTTTACACTCTGTGGTCCTGATGGACACATTAAGGCTATGTGTACATAGTAACTGTCTCAGCAGTGTTCTAAATAATCTTACTAATCACTCCACTAGTTATTAACAGAAAACCTTAAATAATAGCCCAGGTGTTTATTTACTAAATCACTGAACACAACAGGCACTTCTTAGAGAGAGGCTTCTATTTGAGGCATGCGTCTATTTTCTTGGCTTAATGCACACAGCTTTTGCTCATTTGCATAGTTAATTGTTTAATTCCAGCATTCACTTCCAGCATTTTAATCTATTTCTTCATTTCCTGCACTAATTTGTCATTATTTACACACTTTGTCACATTTATTTTGTCTTAGTATGCTTCTATTTAAAAATAATGTTAATCCTTGACAGAAATAATAATTATTTTTGACTGTGCATTTTCGGCAGTTCTTACTTTAGCCATTAGAGCAATCATACTTTTTCTGGGGGTCTGTACTTCCGAAGTTGACTGTTTTTGTGCTTGCCAGTTAGCTAGCAGTTCTCAGCTGTTAGCAGTCAATAGTTAGCAGTTTCTTGATAAAAACAGATGATTGACTTTTTTGTTGTTGTTGTCAATACTGAATTATTTAATGTAACAAATCAAACATCAAACCTTGTAAACAATGCATGGTAATCTCATAAACAATTCCTTTAGACTCTGCATTTATTTGAAACAAGTATTTATTTGCTTAAATGTGTGCCGTTGCCTGGCTATTAAAGGGGACAGACTGCATTTAGTGTTTAATTAAAATTTTACAGTAGTCAAATAAAATAGCTGTTTAGTACATTTCAAAATCCTTGCTGTCAACCTATAACAGAGAGAATGGGGAAATTCCTCTGTTGGGCGGGATGGGTGATGGGGATGGACAGATCTCTGCAAGGGAGACAGCTGGTTTAGTGACCGGCCCCTTGCCTCAGGGTCCGTCCTGCCTTTGGAGAAGGTATTACCCTCTCAGTTTGAACTCCCCTCAGTTCAGAAGAGAGAATAGGTATAGTATAACTTGACACCTCAAATATGCAGTTTTTGTCTCTGGTTACCATTACTGATCAGCTAGCAGTGTAATTCTGTTACATGACCTAAACATTTTTGGTGAGCGGTCCTTTAGAAATTTTTGCATATCATCATCATGTCTAGCCTACTGTATGTGCTCTATCAAACTATCGTACAACAAGTAGTTTCAGGCGAACGCAATTCAGGTGAAAATCATTATTTTGAATTAATCTGATCCTTCTCTACTGTTTATCTGCCGTAGATTAACCAGAGAACGAAACCAGAACCTTTGATTCACCAGTGATGTGCGGTGAGGTCGGTGGCTGGATTCCACGAGCTATTATCAAAGTCAGATTTACACACAAATATACCTTGATGAAACCCATAGAACAGATAGCTCCAACAACCAGAATGACACACACACAATAATATTATGTGAAATATTCTTACACACACACATAATAAATAACGTTCTAACGAAATGTCCATATCAACAATCGAAATGACTGAAAAATGCAATTCAAAACGTCAAAAAGGTGTCTCATTAAAATGAAACTGTAGCTTGATAAATGAAATGCATCAAAGGGATGTTGTCTATTCTCATGTTCATTCAACAGTAGCCTAACCCGCAAATTGCAAAGGAAAATGTATTTAGGTAAGTAAGGTCCATTCGTCTATCCTTCAGGGTGAACCTCTTGCTGACAGCAATGTAGAAGTCACAGTAGAACCATGTCCGTTATTTTATTCTGCATGGACACAGCAGGCCCACGGTCGTGTGGGAGACGCATTCCCAAGGCCTCCTTTGGTTTAATTTTCACAAAAAGTCATACACACATGAACAGTAGCTGGTAGCACAGTTCTCCCATGCAAAATACATACATCTATTAAGAAAACAGCTTGGAAAATTCCAGAAAATTATTTAATGACTTTAGAAGCTTCTGATAGGCTAATTGACATAATTTGAGTCAATTGGAGATGTACCTGTGGATGTAATTTCAAGGCCTACCTTCAAGCTCAGTGCCTCTTTGCTTGACAGCATAGGAAAATCAAAAAGATCAGCCAAGACCTCAGAAAAACAATTGTATAAACACCATGGGACAACGCAGCCGTCATACCGCTCAGGAAGGAGACATGTTCTGTCTCCTAGAGATGAATGTACTTTGGTGTGAAAAGTGCAAATCAATCCCAGAACAACAGCAAAGAACCTTATGAGGATGCTGGAGGAAACAGGTGCAAATGTATCTATATCCACAGTAAAACGAGTCCTATATCGACATAACCTGAAAGGCCGATCAGTAAGGAAGAAGCCACTGCTCCAAAACCGACATAAAAAAGCCAGACTACGGTTTGCAACTGCACATGGGGACAAAGATCGTACTTTCTGGAGAAATGTCCTCTGGTCTGATGAAACAAAAATAGAACTGTTTGGCCATAATGACCATCGTTATGTTTGGAGGAAAAAGGGGGAGACTTGCAAGCCGAAGAACACCATCCCAACCGTGAAGCACGGGGGTGGCAGCATCATGTTGTGGGGGTGCTTTGCTGCAGGAAGAACTGGTGCACTTCACAAAATAGATGACATCATGCGGAGGACAATTATGTGGATATATTGAAGCAACATCTCAAGACATCAATCAGGAAGTTAGCTTGGTCGTGAATGGGTCTTCCAAATGGACAACGACCCCAAGCATACCACTGCTGGCTTGCTTCTGAAGCTAAGCAGGGTTGGTCCTGGTCAGTCCCTGGATGGGAGACCAGATGCTGCTGGAAGTGGTGTTGGAGGGCCAGTAGGAGGCACTCTTTCCTCTGGTCTAAAAAAAAATATAATATCCCAATGCCCCAGGCCAGTGATTGGGGACACTGCCCTGTGTAGGGTGCCGTCTTTCGGATGGGACGTTAAACGGGTGTCCTGACTCTCTGAGGTCATTAAAGATCCCATGGCACTTATCGTAAGAGTAGGGGTGTTAACCCCGGTGTCCTGGCTAAATTCCCAATCTGGCCCTCAAACCATCATGGTCACCTAATAATCCCCAGTTTACAATTGGCTCATTCATCCCCCTCCTCTCCCCTGTAACTATTCCCCAGGTCGTTGCTGCAAATGAGAACGTGTTCTCAGTCAACTTACCTGGTAAAATAACAGTAAAATAAAAAAATAAAAAATAAATAAAATAAAAATACATCCAAAGTTGTGGCAAAATGGCTTAAGGACAACAAAGTCAAGGTATTGGAGTGACCATCAGAAAGCTCTGACCTCAATCGTATAAAAAATTTGTGGGCAGAACTGAAAAAGCGTCTGCGAGCAAGGAGGCCTACAAACCTGACTCAGTTACACCAGCTCTGTCAGGAGGGATGGGCCAAAATTCACCCAACTTATTGTTGGAAGCTTGTGGAAGGCTACCCGAAACGTTTGACCCAAGTTAAACAATTTATAGGCAATGCTACCAAATTCTAGTTGAGTGTATGTACATTTCTGACCCACTGGGAATGTGATGAAAGAAATAAAAGCTGAAATAAATCATTCTCTCTACTATTATTCAGACATTTCACATTCTTAAAATAAAGTGGTGATCCTAACAGAGACCTAAGACAGAGAAATTTTATTAGGATTAAATGTCAGGAATTGTGAAAAACTGAGCTTAAATGTATTTGGCTAAGGTGTATGTAAACTTCCCACTTCAACTGTATATATATACACATTTTTTATCAGCTTTGTTTATTTAGATTATCACAGTGTAAGCACTGCCTACCCTGCTTACCCTGACTCCTTGTCACTGTGATCAACATCCTAATGAATAATGTAATGACATCACTGTATGGAAAAACACAAAACATGACTGCACTACTCATATGAACTGATATAACGAGGAGGGATTCATTGATTTTATTTGATAATCTAAAAATACCCATGCAGCTATGTGTGGGGCAGGAGTTATTGCCTACATATGCAGAATATGTGTCAGGGAGCGCATACAGACTTTGATATAATGGCTTTGCACTGTAAATCTGCTGGGGCATCTAGACGGGGTTGTGGAACGAGTTGCATGTAGGACTCATGGTGCAGATGGTTCCATACGGCCAGTGAAAATGTCCAGCTTTATTATTCACTGTTCTCACTTTGTTGAGGATCTGCCAATGAGGCAGTAGTAAATCTGGTGGCGAGCAAAAAAAGACATGTTACTAAACAAAACACATGAGGCAATGTGCATCCTCATTGTCAACTGCAGTTGAGCTTCCATATTATTTTGTCACTTCTTTGTGGGATTATTTTGTGGATATTTGGAAATTGATACAATTCAGAGGTGAAGGTTTACAATTGCATTGGTCAGGCATTGTGAATATAATGGGACCTCAGATCATTTAGGAAATATATGACCCTGCAATGCATGCCATATCTCAAACTCACCTTAGGGCGAGGTAGAGTTAAGTTTACGACTACTTATTGGCATCGCAATTATCTTTTACAACAGAAAACTAGGCCAAACTGTTTAGTAGTACACATGTTCATCCTGTTGCAGGAGGGCATAAGGTCTCATAAAAATGTGGTGTTTGTGTACTAACACGTTTGAGGTAAGACCCAGGTGTAGACAATGTCGAAGTAATAAAAGTTTTTTAATTATGTCGAACACGGGCAGGCAAACGCATATGACGGCAGGCAGGCTCAGGGTCAGGGCAGGCAGGCAGAGGTCGGTAATCCAGAGTAGTGGGGCAAAGGTACTGGATGGTAGACAGGCTCAGGGTCAGGGCAGGCAGAAAGGTAAAAACCGTGAAAACCAGGAAACAGGCACTATAATCATGACAGGAGCAAGGGGGAAAACGCTGGTAGGTCTGAATGAACGAAACGAACTGGTAACAGACAAACAGAGAACACAGGTATAAATACACAGGGGATAATGGTTAAGATGGGCGACACCTGGAGGGGGGTGGAGACAATCACAAAGACAGGTGAAACAGTTCAGGGTGTGACATGTACAGTATGTATTATGGTTCACATGAGGGAGAGTGACGTGTGTGTGTGTGTGTGTGTGTGTGTGTGTGTGTGTGTGTGTGTGTGTGTGTGTGTGTGTGTGTGTGTGTGTGTGTGTGTGTGTGTGTGTGTGTGTGTGTGTGTGTGTGTGTGTGTGTGTGTGTGTGAACCAACAAGCCCCCTCAGGTACTGCACTCCCTTTACTCTTACCCACTAAGTGGAAAGGCTCTCCAACTGCTTGGACAATTAGCCCTGTGGCTTGCAATTAACGGGAAGGAAAGAAATCCCAAAGAAAAACAGAAATGAGCAAACAAGCAGATGCACAGGATCAACCTCAGTATCTGGCACCAACCGGGAAGTCCTGGCACGCTATTTTCGCCTCTCGAGAGCATTTTCCATAAGAGATACACCCTGCCACGCTGCATCCAACAGTTCCCATGAATATATGATGTTATGAATTTCAGTGCTAGTACTGAAGACGCTATAGACACCAGATCATACTGGCTTGATTTTCCTTAGATTTTCTTTGTTTCTTTGTGCGATATACAGTAAATTGGCTGTGACTGTGTGTAGGGGGTAGGGATGAGTGACAATGGACTCTCTCAGCTTCCAATGAATCAATTAATAGAGTTAGAGATACAAAAGACTTACCTAGGTTACAGTCTCTACTGGATAATGTGTGTTTCTAGAGTGATTGTGCCACTGACAGGAATAAAAAGGGAAGGGTCATGATATCTAGATCTCCGGTGACGGCACATTTGAAGTGTTGGCCAACTGTTATTTTGGACAAGCTGAAAGACACATTTTTCTTGTGCTACAAGACTGCACATTTGGATTAATTTGCTCAGCAAAATAATATTTACAGTCTGAGACAAAGAAAGTCAACAGCAAATTAATAACAAATATTTTCTTGCTGTGGGGAATTTGATTATTGCTTGGGGTTATTGCCTTCCTGGAAGATGCACTTCCGGTCAAGTGTCTTCCTCCTGGCAGAGGCAGCCAGGTTTTTGGCTAAAATGGCTTGATACTTGGTAAAGTTAATGATGTCGTTGACCTTAACAAGAGCCCCAGGAACAAGGCCAAATTGCCCCATAACATCAAAGATCCACCACCATACTTTACAGTAGGTAAATCAAAATCAAATCACATCAAATGTTATGTCACATGAGCCGAATAAAACAGGTGTAGACCTTACAGTGAAATGCTTACTTACAAGCCCCTAACCAACAATGCAGTTTAAAAATTACAAATAAAAAAAAAAAAAAAATAAGAAATAAAAGTAACAAATAATTAAAGAGCAGCAGTAAAATAACAATAGTGAGGCTAGTGGTTAGAGCGTTAGGCTAGTAACCGAAAGGTTGCAAGTTCGAATCCCCGAGCTGACAAGGTACAAGGTACAAATCTGTTGTACTGCCCCTGAACAAGGCAGTTAACCCACTGTTCCTAAGCCGTCATTGAAAATAAGAATTTGTTCTTAACTGACTTGCCTAGTTAAATAAAGGTTAAAATTGTAATTAAATTAAAATATAATAATTTTTTTTAAAAAGTGACATTGCAAAGATAATAATAGAGAGTAGCAGCAGTGTAAAATAAAGGGGGGGGGGGGGTTGCAAATAGTCTGGGTAGCCATTTGATTAGATGTTCTGGAGTCATATGGCTTGGGGGTAGAAGCTGTTTAGAAGCCTCTTGGACCTAGACTTGGCGCTCCGGTACCACTTGCCATGCGGTAGCAGAGAGAACAGCATATGACTAGGGTGGCTGGAGTCTTTGACAATTTTTAGGGCCTTCCTCTGATACCGCCTAGTATAGAGGTCCTGGTTGGCAGGAAGCTTGGCCCCAGTGACGTACTGGGCCGTATGCACTACCCTCTGTAGTGCCTAGCGGTCGGAGGCTGAGCAGTTGCCATACCAGGCAGTGATGTAACCAGTCAGGATGCTCTCGATGGTGCAGCTGTAGAACAGTTTTGAAGATCTGAGGACCCATGCCAAATCTTTTCAGTCTTCTGAGGGGGCATAGGTTTTGTCGCGCCATATTCACAACTGTTTTGGTGTGCTTGGACCATGTTAGTTTGTTGGTGATGTGGACACCAAGGAACTTGAAGCTCTCAATCTGCTCCACTACAGACCCGTCGATGTTAATGGGGGCCTGTTCGCCCTCCTTTTCCTGTAGTCCACGATCAGCTCCTTTGTCTTGCTCACATTGAGGGAGAGGTTATTGTCCTGGCACTGCGCTGCCAGGTCTCTGACCTCCTCCCTATAGGCTGTCTCATCGTTGTCGGTGATCAGGCCTACCACTGTTGTGTCATCAGTAAACTTAATGATGGTGTTGGAGTCGTGCTTGGCCACAGAGTCGTGGGTGAACAGGTAGTACAAGAGGGGACTAACCACGCACCCCTGAGTTGCACCAGTGTTGAGCATCAACGTGGCAGATGTGTTGTTGCCTACCCTTACCACCTGGGGGCGGCCCATCGGGAAGTCCAGTTGCAGAGGGAGATGTTTAGTCCCAGGGTCCTTAGCTTAGTGATGAGCTTTGTGGGCGCTATGGTGTTGAATGCTGAGCTGTAGTCAATAAACAGCATTCTCACAGAGGTGTTCCTTTTGTCCAGGTAGGAAAAGATAGTGTGGAGTGCGATTGACATTGAGTCATCTGTGGATCTGTTGGGGTGGTATGTGAATTGGAGGGTTTCCAGGATGATGGTGTTGATGTGAGCCATGATCAGCCTTTCAAAGCACTTCATGGCTACCGAGGGGAGTGCTACGGGTTACCTTCGCTTTCTTGGGCCCAGGGACTATGGTGGGGTGCTTGAAACATGTAGATATTACAGTCTCAGACAGGAAGAGGTTGAAAATGTCAGTGAAGACACTTGCCAGTTGGTCCGCCCACACATCCTGGTAATCCGTCTGGCCCCTCGGCTTTGTGAATGTTGACCTGTTTAAAGGTCTTGCTCACATGGGCTACGGAGAGCATGATCACAGTCATCCGGAACAGCTGGTGCTCTCATGCATGCTTCAGTGTTGGTTGCCTCGCAGCGAGCATAAAAGGCATTTAGTTCGTCTGGGCAGCTCGCGGCTGGGTTTCCCTTTGTAGTCCGTAATAGTTTGCAAGACCTGCCACATCCAACGAGCATCGGAGCCAGTGTAGTATGATTCAATCTTAATACTGTATCGACGCTTTGCCTGTTTGATGGTATAGCGTAATTTCTTATAAGTGTCCGGATTAGTGTCCCGCTCCTTGAAAGCGGCAGCTTTAGCCTTTCGCTCGGTGCGGATGTTGCCTGCAATCCATGGCTTCTGGTTGGGATATGTACATAGGGTCACTGTGCAGACATCGTCGTCGATGTACTTATTGATGAAGCCTGTGACTGAGGTAATATACTCCTCAATGCCATTGGAAGAAAGCTTGAACACATTCCAGTCTGTGCTAGCAAAACAGTCCTGCAGCGTAGCATGCACGTTATCCAACCACTTTTGTATTGACCAAGTCACTGGTAATTATTCAGTTATTGCTTGTAGGCAGGAAGCAGGAGGATAGAGTTATGGTCAGATTTGCCAAATGGAGGGCGAGGGAGAGCTTTGTATGAGTGTCTGTGAGTGGAGTAAAGGTGGTCTAGAGTTTTTTTCCCTCTGGTTGCACATGTGACATGCTGGTAGAAATGAGGTAAAACAGATTTAAGATGCCCTGCATTCCTTGCTGAGCGGCCTTTAAGGTTATGTTGATATAGGACTCGTTTTACTGTGGATATAGATACTTTTCTACCTGTTAACTCCAGCATCTTCACAAGGTCCTTTGCTGTTGATCTGAGATTGATTTGCACTTTTCGCACCAAAGTACGTTCATCTCTAGGAGACAGAACGTGTCTCCTTCCTGAGTGGTATGATGGCAGTGTGGTCCCATGGTGTTTATACTTGCGTACTGTTGTTTGTACATATGACGTGGTACCTTCAGGCGTTTGGAAATTACTCCCAAGGATGAACCAGACTTGTGGAGGTCTACAAAATGTTTAAGGTCTTGGCAGATTTCCTTTGATTTTCCCATGATGTCAAGCAAAGAGGCACTGAGTTTGAAGGTATGCCTTGAAATACATCCACAAGTACACCTCCAATTGACTCAAACGATGTCAATTAGCCTTCCAGAAGCTTCTAAAGCCATGACATCATTTGGAATTTTCCAAGCTGTTTAAAGGCACAGTCAACTTAGTGTATGTAAACTTCTGACCCACTGGAATTGTGATACATTGAATTATAAGTGAAATAATCTGTCTGTTAAAAATCGTTGGAAAAATAACTTGTGTCATGCACAAAGTAGATGTCCTAACTGACTTGCCAAAACTATATTTTGTGAACAAGACATTTGTGGAGTGGTTGAAAAACGAGTTTTAAAGACTCCAACCTAAGTGTATGTAAACTTCCGACTTCAACTGTATGTGTAACGGCTTTCTTCCTGGGGTGAAGGAGAGGACCAAAATGCAGCGCGGCTAGTGTTCAACATGATTTAATAAAGAAGAGACAATAACGTGAACACTATACAAAATACAAAATAACAAATGTGAAAACCGAGACAGTCCTATCTGGTGCTGAACACAAAGACAGAAGACAACCACCCACAATCCCCAACACAAAACAAGCCACCTATATATGATTCTCAATCAGGGACAACGATTGACAGCTGCCTCTGATTGAGAACCATATTAGGCTGAACACAGAAACAGACAAACTAGACACACAACATAGAATGCCCACTCAGCTCACGTCCTGACCAACACTAAAACAAGCAACACACATAAGAACTAAGGTCAGGACGTGACAGTATGTTTATGACCTGAACATGTGTGTATTGTTTTAATTCCCTTTTCAATGTTAATTGATCATTTTGTTATGTTGTCTTCTCATTGGTCAGAGGCATCATGGGTAGAGTATTTAAACCTTGCTTTCCCAATGTTTGGGAGACAGAGACAGGGTAAGGTTGGTATGTTGCCAGTTTAAAAGGGATTTCTTTTGAGTGCATCTAGTTGATTAAGTTAAGTGTGTCCTTATGTTCATCATGCTGTTTGTCTTTTTTTTAGATATATATTGTACAGTCACCAGCTATTATCTCCACTTGCAAATAAAAGCTTCACCCTGGGCAATAAAATCAGCTCTGCATTATTGCCTCTTCACTGACCAGGGCGGTCCCCTTTACAGGCACAAATGAAAATGTAGCACTGACTCGCCCATCGATTGATGTTTCAGCATTGTCTCAATGAAGAGTTCGGCATTCGACTAGACACGTGAAACATGAACGTGCAGTTATAAGCCTCGGTCGAGCAGGCTTGAATAAGCGGCAGGTGCACAATCAATCTATCCACCTTGGTAACATGGATGTATCCTGAGCTGGAATGTAAAGCTAAATGAAGCTAGCTAATTTCAGAAAATCATGGGTTCATCTAGCTATATTCGTAGTATTCCCCTCTGGACCTGCAGAGAAAGTTCCTCTTACACATAAAGGCTGCCCCGGTCTGGACATTTGGCTCATCCATCAATGCCTTGGTCTTGGGCTAGACAAAACAGATGTCCCGAATCTAGCGCCAAGATTCCTCGTCCTCGTTTTCCATGTGGGAAAGTTCCCTGACCATGCCAGGACGGGGGAAGTGTAATAAAGCCAAAGTAATTCTGGATTATAGTTGAAAGAAAACACAGATTTTTTTCTTCTCAACAAATGTCTCCCAAAGTCCCATTGTGAAACGGGATGTCCTTGATCAACCCCATTCTGAACTGAATTATGTGTCCTTTATCGCGGCTAGGTGTCCCATGTCCAAATGATACAACTCTAATATTATAGTTTGTTCAAGTTTTTTTAGTGGCTGTGAATATCAGTAACATTTCTGACCAACTCTTGAAGTTAACTTCAAGCCTTCCACTGAGATTCTTTCCTAGAAGGTAGAAATGGAATCCATTACATGTTTATGTCTGCAAACACTTTCAACCCCAAGACACACATGTGCACACATACCGACATACACTCACACATGACATACACTCACACTCACACACGACATACACACACCTACACACACACCTACACACACTGATGCACTAACGCACGCACCCACACACAAACAAATACCTTGAATATTTACTGCTTTGAACATCCTCCCATCATTTCCAAGAGATTAGGACCAAGGACAGGGAACACCTCTCCGCTGTTCTCGATTTCATACACAAACACAGGGAAACCCCACTCTACTAATGAATCAAATCCTATAATATGAAACCAATGGTTTAATTTTGATGAGACATGCTGTCAGGAACCAAATAGAAAATATATTTTCGGTTGATTCAAAACCAGTAACTACATCTTTTATCCTATGACTAGAGACATGCTGACTGTCACTCTTCTCCATAAAGTCTATTGGAGAAACGTCAGAAACAGGTTGCAAGCCTATTTCTCCCTAACCCTTTACGACCCAAACCCTGACCCACCTTTATCTAGCCTCCCACCAGATGTCAGACAGAAAATGAAACTCAAGCTGGATTTTATACCTGTGCTTTAAAAGCAAAGGGAAGGCAGACTGAGGACGTCAATGGGAGGGACAAGATGAGGGAGAGAGAAAGAGAGATGTTAGATTTTGCGGATCCTCCAGTCCTTTGGGAGTTGCAGAAGAACGAGGGAGGAAAAGAATGAGACAAATGTCTCTCAGGGAGTAAAGGAGTACCTGATGGAAAGCAAGCAGCTAATGGGCACTTCCCCATTTCATTATTACTACCCTTTCCACCATTATCACCCTCACCAGGGAAGAGGTCATCCAACACAGGTTCCTAACCCTTTCTAGAAAAGCAACCAAGATAGGTAACACTCCAGCTATCAGTTGCTATGCTCTGGGATTTCTGGGTATTTAGGACGTACAAACTAGGAAACTATATATATGTGGGCCACTCATCATCCACCAAGGCTATACATCACGAGTCTTAGATGGAAGAATATCCCTGTCTCCAGGGAATAATAGGGGTCATTGTAATCACAAGCCCCTAATAGATAAACTGCATGTTGGAGTTGGGAACTGACCAACACAGACCTCATATTGAAGCAGAGGTCATTGGTTTCACAATCTCTGGGTCAACTAAAGTGGTGAAGGATTTACCTAAAAAAGGGGTAAATGAGACTAGTAAACTATGGGGTCAATTTGTGATGTGCGTATACTAAACGCTATTCTAAAATAGTATACAGGACATCCACTACTAATATCACCCAAAATACAATGAGTCCTCCAATGAGTTGGAGTGCGGAGAAATGACCACTGTAGCTCAAGACATTGTAAGACAGTGAGATGAAAGAAATGGAGATGCAGGTAAGGTAGAAATGGAAAAGGAGAAATGGAATAACCATTACACGTGGACTGCTGACTGGACCATGGGCCTGCTAAACTTTATTTCCACTGAAACCAGAGAGTAGCAAAAGAGATGCTCTGGAATGGTCTTTCTCAAAAGAGCTGAAAGAGGGAGTGTATAGTAAGCTTACATTAGTTGGCTCATCTCTATGGGACTGGCACGCCACCTTTCCACTCTGTGTGAACCTTCGTTCCCTTGTCATTTGAGGTGTCAACTTTGCAGAGTCTACTGTGCTACGTATCACTGATGGGATACGCAGTTGCAATGGATGTTTTCTTTTCAATTATTTTCAAACCTGTAGGGATTTGATAGCCACTATAATATTGATTAGTCAGGCCTCTTCTGCTTCATCTGAGGGCTTTTTATAGTACATAAAACATTAACCTGTCTTAGATCAGGAAAGTTGTGAAAGCATGTGGGCTGTAACTTAACCTGTTGTTGCCAAGTATGGTTTATTATGTTAAAGTGGAAATCAGTGTGGGAGAGTGTAACTCTCCATGTCACCTGCAGAATTTGCAGTCTATTGTGAATTAGGAAATAGGGCTGGGTATTATTAATCCTACCAGATCTGTGGTTTCACATACATTCAATGGATCAACCAGGGTCTTGCTACATTAGTGTCTCCTCTCACACCCACCCATCAAACTATTGGAAACCCCAAACTCAGAGTCATCCCTGACCTCTTCCACGATGTGTTCTAATCAGTCTCCCACAAATTACAGGGCTCTTACATGAAGTCATCAGAGTGATCTGAAGTGGCCGGTGGAAATGTTGAGTTTTGGCTGAATCCTAAGATGGGATATGTGTACAAGTAACAAACTGTTGCTTATAGCTCCCAATGCACCACTCATTCACTCATACCCGTCACGGCAGCTGGTGGATAGGCCAGCAACAAAGGATCTCCACCTCTGTCAGTCTTTGGCTGTCTTCCCAATGCATGATTAATGCAAGTTCGGTTACACATGCATTTCTCAAGTTGTGTGTGGGTTGTGTGTGGGTTTGCATTATTCATGAGTTATCAATTTAATGCATGAAACAGCTGGTTAGACTTCAACATGTACTGTACAGTGTGGAGGGAAATGTTTCATCCAAACCTGTTATCAACACTCTAGAATTATCTTGGTGTCAGAGGAACAGGAGTAAAATAAGCAGGGAGCATCTTTGAGTGCTGTGACAGGTCATTCAAAGACAAAAACGGGTGAGGGATTTACGATCCCACGTCAGTTATGTCCTGTCTTGTCTGATGTCAAATAATGACGAGTGAGAAAGTCACAGACTCTCAAATATCATACCCCCCCCAAAACATTAACCTCCCCTGTTATTGTCATGGAGAGAGGTTAGCATGTCTTGGGGTATGATATTTGTTACTTAATAATTATTCACGACTCATTAAGGGTTATTCATAATCATGGTAACATCCACATTAATGCAGAAGTGTTTAGAAACATATTCTATTATTTGTTATTCTCCAACAAAGGTGAATCCAAAATGACACAATACATTATTTACTATTCATTTCTATTGGTACAAAATCATCTGTAACACAAAACAAACAGCAAATCCTTCCAACAACTTAACTGTTAGTCCTTTAATAGACATATACAGTGCATTCGTAAAGTATTCAGACCCCTTGACCTTTTCCACATTTTGTTGCATTACAGACTTATTCTAAAATATATTAACTAGTTTTTTCCCCTCATCAATCTACACACAATACCCAATAATGACAAAGAAAAAAAATTTGCGGAAATTTTTGCAAATGTATTAAAAATGTCAAAATGAAATATCACATTTACATAAGTATACAGATCCTTTACTCAATACTTTGTTGAAGCAGCTTTGGCAGCGATGACAGCCCCGAGTCTTCTTGGGTATGACGCTACAAACTTTGTACACCTGTATTTGGGTGTTTCTCCCATTCTTCTCTGCAGATCCTCTCAAGCTCTGTCAGGTTGGATGGGGAGAGTTGCTGCACAACTATTTTCAAAACTATTGGGTTCAAGTCCTGGCTTTGGCTGGGCCCCTCAAGGACATTCAGAGACTTGTCCCGAAGCCACTCCTGCATTGTCTTGGCTGTGTGCTTAGGGTCGTTATCCTGTTGGAAGATGAGGTCCTTTTCAAAAAGGATCTCTTTGTACTTTGCTCCGCTCATCTTTGCCTCAAGCCTGACTAGTCTCCCAGTCCCTGCCGCTGAAAAACACCTGCACATCATGCTGCTGCCACCACCATGCTTCACCGTAGGGATGGTGCCAGGTTTCCTCCCGACGTGAAGCTTGGCATTCAGGCCAAAGTGTTCAATCTTGGTTTCATCAGACCAGAATATCTTGTTTCTCATGGTCTGAGAGTCTTTCGGTGCCTTTTGGCAAACTCCAAGCGGGCTGTCATGTGCCTTTTACTGAGGAGTGGCTTCCATCTGGCCAATCTACCATAAAGGCCTGATTGGTGGAGTGCTGCAGAGATGGTTGTCCTTCAGAGTCATTCTGGAACTCTGTCAGAGTGACCATCGGGTTCTTGGTCACCTCCCTGACCAAGGCCCTTCTCCCCAGATTGTTCAGTTTGGCCCGGTGGCCAGCTCTAGGAGGAGTCTTGGTGGTTCCAAACTTCTTCCATTTAAGAATGATGGAGGCCACTGTATTCTAGGGGACCTTCAATGCTGCAGACACTTTTTTGTACCCTTCCCCAGATTTGTGCCTCGACACAATCCTGTCTCGGAGCTCTACGGACAATTCCTTCGACCTCATGGCTTGGTTTTTGCTCTGACATGCACTGTCAACTGTCGGATCTCATATAGACAGGTCTGTGCCTTTCCAAATCATGTCCAATCAATGGAATTTACCACAGGTGGACTTCAATCAAGTTTGAGAAACATCTCAAGGATGATCAATGGAAACAGGATGCATTTGAGCTCAATTATGAGTCTTATAACAACGGGTCTGAATACTTATATAAATAAGGCATTTCAGTTTTTATTTTGAGTACATTTGCAAAAAATCCTAAAAAACAGTTTTTGCTTTGTTATTATGGGATATTGTGTGTAGATTGATGAGATTTTTTTTTCATGTAATACATTTTAGAATAGGGCTGTAACGTAACAAAATGTGGACAAAGTCAAGAATACTTTCCCCTGTGGTAAGTGTATTTATCCCAATACTTTTGGTCCCCTGAAATGGGGGGACTATTTACAAAAAGTGCTGTCATTTGTAAACGGTTCACCCAATATGAATAGAAATACCCTGTACTTTAACCTCGTAGTCATTGTATAATTTCAAATCCAAAGTGCTTCAGTCCAGAGCCAAAACTACGGAAAATGTATCACTGTTCCAATAATTTTGAAGCTCACTGTATATTTAGCTGTTTGCTGTGAAAATACCTGCTACACATTAATTTTTGATGGGTACAGAGGTGCAACATAAAACTAGAAACGGTCAGGGTCTTTGGCTCAGCAGGGGGGAAAGTTATTTTAGGGATCAGGTAGGGTGAGGCCATACTAGTAATAACAATATATATATCTGCATATGTTAAACATATTATCTTGTCTTGAACTGTTTTGTGAGAAAAAGCAGTTTCAAATCTCGGTGGGGCAGTGTGGCCATAACGGACTGCACACAAAATATATTGCACAGGAACACACGTAGCAAGGGTTCAGAGGGCCAAAAACATAGGCCAAGTGTATATATATATTGAAATATATATATAATTGTTGATGCAAGGAAATGGTGCTTTGTAGGACACTCTTTCAAGGTCTAATGGCTACATGGATCTCAGTTTGTGCTGTGAAGTCAATTACCAGCCGCAATTACCCTGAGTGCTAAGGGTAGGTTAATCACAATCGTTTAACATCCAGCTGACACTCCATTTTTCATAAATTCTCCAAAGACGTCCCGTGATGCAAAAGCAACCTTCAGTATGTATAGTATATTAGGGGTTAGGTACAAATGCACAGACTTTCAATGGATTACTGTGGCTCACAGTAAGTGTATGGTCACTTTTGTGGGCGGGAAAATATACTGAGGGTTAGGCGTTAGTCTGAACGCTTGAAGTTATAAAGTTTTGTTGACTAGGTTTGTTGACCTATTTTGCCATCTTGTAATTCACAGAGTGCACAGGTTATTGACTGCCTTTGCAAATATTAGTCATGGACGTCTCCCCAGTGACTGTGTGAAAATGTAGTGATCCACGTGCATTACTGAGGCTGTCTTTGACTCAATGTCTTTTTGTTTACCTTCCAGGGCCCCTACACTTATCCAGATTTGGCCATACTTCCAAGCTTGTCCGAGGAGTCCAGTTGAGAAAGACAAAAATGGGTACTAAAAGCTTTTTAGGGTGTGTCTTCCTGACTCTCCTTCTCAACCTCTGCCAGGCTGGGCTGGTGAGAAATTTACTTAGGCATAAACGGGCGACCTTGACTACCCCTGGCGAAAACAATGTGACCCTGACCAGCGCTGACCAACCAGTGGTCTTCAACCACGTCTACAACATCAACGTCCCTTCCGGCTCACTATGCTCAGTGGACCTGGATGCCCTAGGAAGCACCAGCCTCAAGCCCCAGGACGCAGCTCCACCTTCAGGCCTCCGCACCACCGAACATACCCTGGATGGGCAGAACCAGATAGTTTTCACTCACCGCATTAACATTCCTCAGCAGGAGTGTGCATGCACTGATGGGCTCCCGGATCTGAAGGACCTCCTGAGCAGATTGGAGATGCTGGAGGGAGAAGTGTCCACGCTGAGAGATCAATGCGCTAGTGGAGACGCTGGCTGCTGCAACGTTCAGCCAGTCACAGGTACTGTATACATGTCGACCTAACCACCCCCAGCTTCTGATTGGCTCATTCATCCCCTCTCCTAGTTTAGCATACTTAGTATGAATGTCACCTATAGAGAATGATAGAAGACTCAAAACTAAGGAAAACTACGGAATCTGTCCCATTATGGCACCTGTGAGCACAAGGGCAGTGCCATTGATGCCATCACCATTTTGAAGTAGTACATGGTCTTCTTCTCCTACTTCTATGAGTTGGTAAACAAACTGAAAGGGTGCATACTGCCACCTGGAGTGTGTTTTAACAGTTATAAAGCCAGTGTTATTGATTTACTGCCACCTGCAGTTATGGAATGTTTGCTCACAAGTATAATTAATTGGCTAATCCCTCCTGATGACCTGGATGGAATTATGTGGTCCTTCCTTATCCCATAGGAAGTCTCACCCAGTTGACTACTTCAAAATGGTGAATGTCTTGAATGTCACAGCCCATGCTACAATGGACTTTTTTGGCACTAGAGTCCTCCGTCATTCTCTACTCTGTCACATCACCTCTCCTTCCTTCAGAGGCACATCTATTTTACTCAACCTCTAGGAAGTGTCAATGGAATCGAATGTGGGATTGGGTTTAACAGTGCTTTCTCTTTTACACCACAGAGAAAGGGAATGACAATAGAGGCGTAGACATATTCTGTACGGATTAGTACTGTAGGTTGTCATTCAGAACATAATTGGGTGTCCTGTCTATGATTACAGTCCTGACTTGATTACAATATTTTAAAATGAAATGTCTTCGTGAAAAGGGGGAAGATAGGGATTATGATTCAGATGGTTATAATCTCTAAACTCTGCTCTTTTAGGTGAGGTGGGGACCAAGCCTTATTGCAATGGCCGTGGCAACTACAGAGCTGACACCTGTGGTTGCATTTGCGAGCCTGGCTGGAAGGGACCCAACTGCACCGAGTCTGAATGCCCCAACAACTGCCAGGACCAAGGTCGCTGTGTGGATGGGAAGTGCGTCTGCTTTGAGGGCTTTGGCAGGGACGACTGTTCACTAAAGGTTTGCAAAGTGGACTGTGGTGGGAACGGACAATGTATTGGTGGGGTCTGTGTCTGTGCCAAGGGTTACACTGGAGAGGACTGTTCTCAGACAGACTGCCTGAACAACTGCCTAGGCCGTGGAAAGTGTGTGGATGGGGAGTGTGTGTGTGAAGAGCCCTGGACGGGCTACGACTGCTCCGAACTCATCTGCCCCAATGACTGCTACGACCGCGGTCGCTGCGTCAATGGAACCTGCTACTGCGAAGAAGGATTCACCGGGGTGGACTGTGGGGAGAAAACCTGCCCAAGCGACTGCCTGGGAAATGGTTTCTGTGTGGACGGCCAGTGTGTCTGCAGCGCTGGCTACACTGGAGAGGACTGCTCTAAGCTCACCTGCCCCAGTGACTGCAACGATAGAGGTGTCTGCTTTAATGGAATGTGTATCTGTAATGCTGGCTACCAAGGAGAGGATTGTAGCCAGCTGGCTTGCCCCAACAACTGCCATAACAGGGGACAGTGTGTCAACGGGCAGTGCGTCTGCAATGTAGGCTACCAGGGAGAGGACTGTTCTGAGCTCTCCTGCCCCAACAACTGCCAGGACCAAGGTCGCTGCGTGGATGGGAAGTGCGTCTGCTTTGAGGGCTTTGGCAGGGACGACTGTTCACTCAAGGTTTGCAAAGTGGACTGTGGTGGGAACGGACAATGTATTGGTGGGGTCTGTGTCTGTGCCAAGGGTTACACTGGAGAGGACTGTTCTCAGACAGACTGCCTGAACAACTGCCTAGGCCATGGAAAGTGTGTGGACGGGGAGTGTGTGTGTGAAGAGCCCTGGACGGGCTACGACTGCTCCGAACTCATCTGCCCCAATGACTGCTATGACCGCGGCCGCTGCGTCAATGGAACCTGCTACTGCGATGAAGGATTCACCGGA
The DNA here is from genome assembly GCF_029448725.1 of Salvelinus fontinalis. NCBI lineage: Eukaryota > Metazoa > Chordata > Actinopteri > Salmoniformes > Salmonidae > Salvelinus > Salvelinus fontinalis. The sequence continues at coordinate 22,307,544 of NC_074674.1, forward strand.
GAGGACTGTGGGGAGAAAACCTGCCCAAGCGACTGCCTGGGAAATGGTTTCTGTGTGGACGGCCAGTGTGTCTGCAGCGCTGGCTACACTGGAGAGGACTGCTCTAAGCTCACCTGCCCCAGTGACTGCAACGATAGAGGTGTCTGCTTCAATGGCATGTGTATCTGCAATGCTGGCTACCAAGGAGAGGATTGTAGCCAGCTGGCTTGCCCCAACAACTGCCATAACAGGGGACAGTGTGTCAACGGGCAGTGCGTCTGCAATGTAGGCTACCAGGGAGAGGACTGTTCTGAGCTCTCCTGCCCCAACAACTGCCTCAACCGGGGCCGCTGTGTTAACGGACAGTGTGTGTGCGATGAAGGGTTCGGTGGTGAGGACTGCAGCATCAAGATCTGCCCCTCAGACTGCTATGGCAGTGGAGATTGTGTGGATGGCCGGTGTGTCTGCTATGCTGGCTTCACCGGTGAGGACTGCAGCGAGCTGAGCTGCCCCAACAACTGCCTGAACCGCGGACGCTGCGTTGACGGGCAGTGCGTCTGCGACGAGGGCTTTACAGGGGAAGACTGCACTGAGAAGCACTGTCCCAATGACTGCCTGGACAGGGGATACTGCGTGGATGGCAAATGTGTCTGCATGGAGGGCTATGCGGGTGTCGACTGCTCTGAACTCACCTGCCCTGATAACTGCAACAACAGGGGGCACTGTGTTAATGGGAAGTGCATGTGTGAGGAGCGATACATGGGAGACAACTGTGGAGAGCTGAGCTGCCTCAACAACTGCCAGGACATGGGCCGCTGTGTGAATGGACAATGTCTCTGTGATGAGGGATACATCGGAGAAGACTGCTCAGAAGGTAAGAACGGTTTCTTTCAACTAAGAAAAATAAACTATGTGTGGATAATTGAGTTCAGTTCATTTCAGTAATTGTTCTGTTTGATATTTCCATGTGCTTGTTGAATGACACATTAAATCCAAAACTGAATCAAATCCCAAAATAATGAAAACCATTTTTTAAAAATTGAAAGAGATTGAGAAAAGGATTAAAAGTTCCATTGTGATTTCCTCTGATTCCAAAAGCTGTGCACTTAAGTCTGTATTTCTGTCTCAAAGATCTTTGGCAGTCCAGACCACTGCCAGATGGAAGTCTGGGGAATGCATTTTCTTTGTGTAGAGGACTGTTAGCGGATGAGTGCATGGGAAACCAAGTGTCTGAGACAATAGAAAGGTCAAACTATTTCCTGTCTCTCTCTTTTTCTTTCTTTCTCGCTCTCTCTAGTTTCACCTCCAAAGGACCTGACTGTAACAGAGGTCACCACCGAGACAGTGGATCTGACCTGGAACAACGAGATGCTGGTGACAGAGTATCTGATTGCATATGTGCCCACTAGTCCTGGGGGTCTGTACCAGGAGTTCAGAGTGCCCGGAGACAGGACTGCTGCCACAGTCAGCGAGCTGGAGCCCGGCATCGAGTACCTGATCAACGTCTATGCCATCCTCAGCAACAAGAAGAGCATCCCAATCAGCGCCAGGGTGGCCACAAGTAGGTCAGACCTTCTTAATGGAGCTCAGATCTGAAGACTTCGCTGAGCAGCCTGCGTTCATGGGAATGCGGTCCTCTTTGGACTGTCAGGAAAAGACCATTAGCACATATTAACCATAATCAAAATGCTATCCGGTACAGTGGAGAAACTTTCACAGCACAATATTAACACAAGGCTTTCCTTTTAGAATAGGCGATTTAAAAAAAAAAAACTACATTTCATTGATGCTTCACAACGTTTAAAACCCCACACTGTCTCGACGTACAATATTTTGGCATCCGGCATAATACATTCCTTTGTCTCACTCTGTCCTGTCAGATCTACCAGAGCCAGATGGCTTGAAGTTCAAATCGGTGAGGGACACCTCAGTAGAGGTGTTGTGGGATCAGCTGGACATTCCCTTTGATGCCTGGGAGCTCTATGTCCGTAACACGGTGAGTCTGTCCTTCTCTCTCTGGCAATTTATCCATCTCTATGCAAGCGATCTCTGCTAGGTCTTGCCTAGGATTTCCCTAAACCTTAGGGACAAGACAGCAGATCTGCACAAGCTGCTCTTTTAGTGAGATCTTGGCATGCTTGGCTAGTTATCGTGTCCAGCAAAGTAACAATAGCTATCAGGGTTGAGGTCAGTTCAGCTTTCAACTCATCTAACTCAGAATAACAAAGGAAAACATTTAACACACACAACAAACCACAAATTGCCATCACACTACCAAAGTGTGCTGTACTTTACACATTACTCAATGATGTTGATGTGAACCGGTACATGGAAAATAACAAATCACAAATCTGCTTAGCTGCAATATGGCAAAGGTCTGTGCAACCATAAACCATAAATCCCTTCTTATTGTCCATGAGTACATTTTTACGAAGGGCTGTGTAACCTCGTTTTAATACTCCTCGGGGAGGTCTCGGGATGCCAGGACATTCTCAGTGGTGTTTATTCCTTTCACTGTCCTTAACCCATTCTCCTGTGCACTTTGGCTTTATTGTCCCCATACATAAAATGAAAGGACCTGTAATCGATGATCAGCACTCAATCACTATCACCATGGGCCAAATGGGCTTTGTTTGCAGCATTCTTATGTGAAGCCATCAAAGACTTACAAAAGATTCCGCTGCAAAAAAATGAAATATTGTAATAATTGGTATTGTTTAAGTCAACATTAACTGTGTGAAAGATTTATTTCCTTGATCCGAAGAAAAAATTGATGTGGCTTACCTCAGACTGTTGGGTATGTAAGTAGGCTATGTATGATTCCAGAAGTAGTGTTGTTTTAAAACCGTATATGTCTTTGACCTTTCAGAAAGAGGAGAATGGGAAGATCCTGACAACCCTTCCATCCTCCCAGACTATGTATGAGCAGTCCGGGCTTGGTCCTGGTCAGGAGTACGAGGTCTCAGTGGGCATCATCAAGAACAATACCAGAGGACCTCAGTCTACTAAAATCATTACCACCAGTAAGCTTACACCACATTTGAATGTGTGTAATTTTCTTTTTCCCAGCCTGGTGTAGATCTGCATGTCCCAGCTGAGAACTCAACTCTTCTGACATTGTCATGCCTTACATGAATGAATCTGGACCAGGCTACTCCCATTCATCCTGGCGACTACACATATCCCATGGGTTAGATAAGGAAAATCCTTCCACCTCACAAATCACACAAGCAGACAGAGGAACAACTGAATAGACGAATTTAACTTTCAGTCATAGTATTAGGTCTATATGGAAAAAGTGGCTAAACTCCCATAGTTGTTTTACACAGTTAAATGTAAGCATTTTTGCAGAAGTGAAATACGCTGAATTTCAGGCCAACCAACATTTTGCAATAGAGTCTTTGTATTTTTCAAGGAGCCCTGCCGTAAACTCTTGACAGGGGTTTACCGTAGCAGTTCCTGCACACTGTTAATCCATACATTAGGGTCAAATTCTCCTCTTCATTTATGGAATAGGAATTTCTTTCTAGCATGAACTACCTCCTTGTGTATGGAAAATTCATTTAATTTACAATTTTTCAATGATGGATGGACCTTGTAAATATCTTCTCCTTTTGACTTCTGCATAATGTATTTGCAGACTTAAGATCAGCACAGTATTCAGGAATAATGAATAATAGAGTCAGGGATTTAGGCTATATGAACCTATATGGCCTATATCACACACTGATGTCACCACAGCACAGAATTTAGCAATTTCTCCTGTGAAAATAAATACAGGAACTTATCAAAGGTCCTATTAGAACACAGAACAGTGACATCACAACCAAGCAGTCAGAGTAACCAAACTTAATGACATTTGTTATGCCATAATTATAACATGTTGTACCGGTCTTTAAATGTATTTAAAATATGTGTCCTTGTGTCTTTTGCCCTAAGTGATCACTTAAAAATGCATGGGATCATTGTCCATAACACATAGAACATAACAGCCTATGCACAGATCGGTCATCCTCCTTGTCTCTCTCCCCCAGGGATTGATGGCCCCAGACAGGTAGAGGTGCGTGACGTGACGGACTGCTCAGGCTTGGTCACCTGGTTCCAGCCCGTGGCCCAGGTGGACGGTGTCACTGTGTCCTATGGCCCCAGCTCCCAGCCCACAGAGAGGACCAGCGTGGACCTTTCCACCTCAGACAAACAGTATAGCATCGACAGCCTCAGCCCAGACACTGAGTACCAGGTGTCCCTGATCTCCAGGAGGGGAGACACCACCAGTGAGCCAGTCTCTGAGATATTCACCACAGGTAAGGGCATGATTATATCCAATCCTGATAAGTGCACTCCTGATAAGTGTAAACTCTGTTTGATTAAACAACATTTTTACAGTCCCAATTCCACTTCCAAGTCCCTTTTTTAAAGTGTTCCTGATAACAGCATGCTCTGGTTTAGTGCACGCTTGGATTTATCAAGGGTTGACTGTAAACAGTCCTCATTATACTCCTTTCTTCTTCTTGCATTGTTACAGACCTGGACGCCCCCAAGGACCTGCAGCCCCTGGGCCAGACAGACGATAGCGTCACACTGGAGTGGAGAAACAGCCGGGCAGATGTTGACAGCTACAGGGTGAAGTACAGCCCCATCTCTGGGGGTTCCCATGGCGAGGAGGTGTTCCCCCGTGGGTCAGGAGACAACACTGAGGCCACCATCACTGGTGAGGGTCAACCATGACCAAATCCTAAAATGCAATTATGTCAGTAGGTTTAAGGGTTTTTCGCACGATAGGATTTGCTATGACAATCACAAAACTGTTATTCTTAATGCCAATCAAAACAGGTACTGAAATCCACCTATGTTCTTCTCGATTACTGGACTGAAACTAATCAGGTAGTCAAATCCATCTTTGTTCTCCCCAATTATAGGAATGAAACCGGGTACAGAATACGGGATTGGTGTGACCGCAGTGAAGAACGAGAGGGAGAGCCTTCCTGCCACTACAAACGCAGCCACCGGTGAGAGCATACGTCAACACATTCTCATAGGATAGCCACTGTTCAACAGCTGTCCAAATACCCACCACCACAGTGACCAGACACACTCTGCAGCTGTAGATTCAACTTTCAATGCAAACACATCATTATCAAATCAAATTACATTAGTCACATGCGCCGAATGCAACAGGTGTAGACCTGACAGTGAAATTATTATTTACAAGCCCCTAACCAACAATGTAGTTTAAAAAATAAGAATAAGAAATAAAAGTAACAAGTAGTTAAAGAGCAGCAGTAAAATAACAATAAAGAGACTATATACAGGGGGTAACGGTACAGAGTCAATGTGCGGGGGCACCGGTTAGTCGAGGTAATTGAGGTAACATGTACATGTAGGTAGAGTTATTAAAACGACTACGCATAGATAATAACAGAGAATAGCAGCTGCGTAAAAGAGGGGGGGGGGGGGCAATGCAAATAGTCTGGGTAACCATTTGATTAGATGTTCAGGAGTCTTATGGCTTGGGGGTAGAAGCTGTTTAGAAGCCTCTTGGACCTAGACCTGGTGCTCCGGAACCGCTTGCAGTGCTGTAGAAGAGAGAACAGTCTATAAATAGGGTGGCTGGAGTCTGACAATTCTTGGGCCTTCCTCTGACACCACCTGGTATAGAGGTCCTGGATGACAGGAAGCTTGGCCCCAGTGATGTACTAGGCTGTATGCATTACCCTCTGTAGTGCCTTGTGGTCGAAGGCCGAGCAGTTGCCATACCAGGCAGTGATAAAACCAGTCAGGATGCTCTCGATGGTACAGCTGTAGAACCTTTTGAGGACCTGAAAACCCATGCCAAATCTTTTCTGTCTCCTGAGGGGGAATAAATTTTGTCGTGCCCTCTTCACAACTTTCTAGGTGTGCTTGGAACTTGTTAGTTTGTTGGTGATGTGGACACCAAGGAACTTGAAGCTCTCAACCTGCTCCACTACAGCCCTGTTGATGAGAATTAGGGTGTGCTCGGTCCTCCTTTTCCTGTAGTACACAATCATCTCTTTTGTCTTGATCATGTTGAGGGAGAGGTTGTTGTCCTGGCACCACCCGGCCAGGTCTCTGACATCCCTATAGGTTGTCTCGTCGTTGCTGGTGATCAGGACTACCACTGTTGTGTCACTGGCAAACTTAAGGATGGTGTTGGAGTCGTGATTGGCCGTGCAGTCATGAGTGAACAGGGAGTACAAGAGGGGACTGAGCACGCACCCCTGAGGGGCCCCTGTGTTGAGGACCAGCCTGGCGGATGTGTTGTAACCTACCCTTACCACCTGGGGGCGGCCAGTCAGGAAGTACAGGAACCAGTTGCAGAAGGAGGTGTTTAGTCAGGTTGGTCAGGATGTAGGTGGTGAAAGTTGGGCAACAATGTGAGGCAATATGAGGCAAACATTTGTGGTTTTGAAGGTTCTGATATTTCCAAGAGGTTTGGCAAAGAAACTTGTAAAAAGAAAGTTAAAACCTCAGGACTACATTGAGCAGATAATATAGAAGAGGATGAAATATGAAAGAACTGTACTATCCACGTTTGAAATACAAAAATTATGTTCTACCTTTCACTATCCTATGAGTTTACTAAAGGCTTGATCATTGCTGATTGAAAACTTGACCACTTTCCCCCACAGATCTCGATGGGCCCAAGGACTTGGAAGTGAGCGAGTCCACAGAGACAAGCATGACCCTGGTGTGGAGGACACCCAGAGCCAAGATCACCATCTACAGGCTGGTGTACATCTCCAGGGACGGTCGAAGGGAGGAGGTGGAGGTCCCTGGAACTGCCACCACCTACGTCCTGAACAACCTGACCCCCGGCATGCTGTACACCATTACCCTGGTCGCTGAGAGGGGCTCAAAGAAGAGCACACCCATAACCCTGTCCGCATCTACAGGTGAGGGTTCAAACAGGATCTCTACAACTGACTCCACCCTCATATTGCAAGGCACAAATATGTGTGGGTGATCCGTAAAGAAAATAGTTTTAGTTCTGTTTCAAGGCATGGATAAAACCATTGTATCAGGTGGGACGCATTCAACATGCTAAGTGCTAAATGTATGGATCCTGTTGCACTGCTAACAGTTTTGAATTGCATTTTATAATCCTAAGAGAAACATGAAGAAATATGTCTGCTCTTCTGGCTTGGGATGCAATAGCTTCACCAATCCAAACATATGTCATAACACAAGCTCTTTCTCAGATACATACCAATATTTGACAGAAGAATGTTGAATAACTGAGGGCAAAGGTGTGGAAGTTGTAGGCTTTAACTTACTTTAATTGGGGGGCAGAAATGGACAGCACTGCTGTCAATAGTACCAGTGCAGTAAGACACTGAGGTTAACAGTGCAGTAAGACACTGAGGTTAACAGTGCAGTGAGACACTAAGGTTAACAGTGCATTGAAACACTGAGGTTAACAGTACAGTATGACACTGAGGTTAACAGTGCAGTAAGACACAACCCATAAGAGCTCTCTTATCTGAATTTGTGCATTTTTATTTCTGTTGAAGCATCTTTAACATTTTATTTACCAACCCGGTCCCTGAACTTACAACTCTCATATGCTCGAAGGACAATATCATTAGCTTTGGGTTGTTAGACGCCACGGACCCAGACCCACAGATCTCAGGGATGGGGCTTGAACTCGAATATGAGCTGGCAGAGCTGACAGTCTCAGTTGTAACGTCCAAAGGATTTGAACTCTCGTTGGAACCAAAGGCACATGTTGTACCCTCAAAGCTCATCACTAAGCTAAGGATCCTGGGACTAAACACCTCCCTCTGCAACTGGATCCTGGACTTCCTGACGGGCCACCCCCAGGTGGTAAGGGTAGGTAGCAACCCATGTGCCACGCTGATCCTCAACACTGGAGCTCCCCAGGGGTGCTTGCTCTGTCCCCTCCTGTACTCCCTGTTCACTCATGACTGCATGGCCAGGCACGACTCCAACACCATCATCAAGTTTGCAGACGACACAACAGTGGTAGGCCTGATCACCGACAACGACGAGACAGCCTATAGGGAGGAGGTCAGAGACCTGGCCGGGTGGTGCCAGAATAACAACCTATCCCTCAACGTAACCAAGACTAAGGAGATGATTGTGGACAACAGGAAAAGGAGGACCGAGCACTCCCCCATTCTCATCGACAGGGCTGTAGTGGAGCAGGTTGAGAGCTTCAAGTTCCTTGGTGTCCACATCAACAACAAACTAGAATGGTCCAAACACACCAAGACAGTCGTGAAGAGAGCACGACAAAGCCTATTCCCCCTCAGGAAACGAAAAAGATTTGGCATGGGTCCTGAGATCCTCAAAAGGTTCTACAGCTGCAACATCGAGAGCATCCTGACTGGTTGTGTCACTGCCTGGTACAGCAATTTCTCGGTCTCTGACCGCAAGGCACTACAGAGGGTAGTGCGTACGGCCCAGTACATCACTGGGGCTAAGCTGCCTGCCATCCAGGACCTATACACCAGGCGGTGACAGAGGAAGGCCCTAAAAATTGTTAAAGACCCCAGCCAACCCAGTCATAGACGGTTCTGTCTACTACCGCATGGCAAGCGGTACCGGAGTACCAAGTCTAGAACAAAAAGCTCCTTAACAGTTTTTACCCCCAAGCCATAAGACTCCTTAACAGCTAATCACATGGCTACCTGGACTATTTGCATTGTGCATTGACACTTGAAGCAGTCACAGTTACAGGTATACTGTGTGCTTTTATTTTGGGCTGCATGCCTTCAGTATGATAGATATCCCTTTGTTGTTGAAAGATCTCTCATTTTAAGTCTACCTGGATAACAAAGTTAGGATTTGTTCTAAATAGTTGCGAAGTTCAAAATCAAGCCTTTCATGTGGATTGGAGCAGACAGTACACATGGCAATTCTTTACAAAATGGCCATTTGGCTTCATTCCATCTAGTCACTTCTTGCATGCTGAGGATGGCACTCCTAAAACAGAGAGTGTTGCTTTCAAACTATGAAGAGAATTAAGAAAACCTGTCTTCCCCGGAATGGCTATTTGATCTTTTTCCCTGCAGATCAGCATGGCATTCAGAAAAGTTGATTAGCCCACTTGCACACCAATTTACTCCTTCATTAGAGATTTTAAAAGCGACCATTTGCGCTCTGTAGGTATACGCCAAGTTCTGAAAAATCCATCCACTTCACTGTCATTGCTTGCGCCCCCATTCACATTGCATTTTCATCCACAGATGTTCATGGTATTGCTTGCGAAGAATAATGTTATAGTGTACTTTGCATCTTGAACCAACTGTACCGGTCCTGCAGCAACAAGACTCTCAAATTGAACCCTATGGTGTTTGACCAGGGTCCTGTTCCAATATCGACATTTTCATATTACATAGTGCTTACTGTATGTATAGATATTGGAACGCAGACAAAGCCGTAGGATAACTTTGGCAGTGCATGGCTTCTTCATCTGTTTGAAGTGTACTGGGTACTGTCACTACGGTGGACCACTCGGAACCTTCAAAAATGAATGGCCTTTGTTCAGGGGCCATTAATGCATGAGCTGCTCGGTGTAACGTATGTCTCTGATGCATGTGGACGTTTATGGTCCCTGACAAAGGAACCTGCACAGTGCCATAGAGAGAAAATGGTGATGAATTATCACTTCCAAACCTCAATAAGAGAAAGTTAGTCAAAAGGTAATGAACATTTTGTTACTGTAATCAATCATTGTGTTTGTGTGGCTATTTATGTTTCAGCTTTTACTCCACCAGTTATTTCTTCTATCCAGATCTTCTTCACACAGATTAACCACTCTTGCTGTTTTTCTTCTGCCCTCTAGAGATTACAGGTTACACTTTTAATCCTTTTGGATGTACTTTGATTTAGCACCCAAGTCTACCTCTCCTGATGTAGTTGTCAGGTTTTGGCCAGGACTATTCAGGTTTTGGTCACTAGATGCCCCCATTGCGCCTTTTTGAACCTTTTGTTTTTCCCTTGTTCTAGTTATTGTTTGCACCTGTGCCTTATTTCCTTGTAGGTATTTAAACCCTTAGTGTTCCTCAGTTCTTTGCTCTGTGTTTGTATGTTAGCACCCAGCCCTAGCCATGCTGTGAACATATATTTCTCTAGTTGGATTTTCCTGAGGTACTCTGGTTCTTGTTTATTTTTGATTAGTCATTTGAGGTTTGTTTTTCCCTGCTGTTCTTACCACTTTGTGGATTTTCATTGTATTTTGGAGATATTCATATTTTTTTCTCTTGGCTTTACTTTTGACGTTGTGGATTTATATTTTTTGCCTGAAGATCTTTTACCTTGATTAAACCACCGTCTCAAGTACTGCTGTGTCTGCCTCATCTTCTGGGTTCTGCCGACTATTAGTGACTGTTTCTCACACTGGGTCCTGACAGTAGTCGCCATTTCCAGTCCCCTTTTTAAAGTGTTCCTGATAACAGCATACTTTGGTTTAGTACATGCTTGATTTATCAAGGGTTGACTGTAAACAGTCCTCATTATACTCCTTTCTTCTTCTTGCATTGTTACAGACCTGGACGCCCCCAAGGACCTGCAGCCCCTGGGCCAGACAGACGACAGCGTCACACTGGAGTGGAGAAACAGCCGGGCAGATGTTGACAGCTACAGAGTGAAGTACAGCCCCATCTCTGGGGGTTCCCATGGCGAGGAGGTGTTCCCCCGTGGGCCAGGAGACAACACTCAGGCCACCATCACTGGTGAGGGTCAACCATGACCAAATCTTAACATGCAATTATGTCAGTAGACGGTATAAGGGTTTTTCGCACGATAGGATTTGCTATGACAATCACAAAACTGTTATTCTTAATGCCAATCAAAACAGGAACTGAAATCCACCTATGTTCTTCTCGATTACTGGACTGAAACTAATCAGGTAGTCAAATCCATCTTTGTTCTCCCCAATTATAGGAATGAAACCGGGTACAGAATACGGGATTGGTGTGACCGCAGTGAAGAACGAGAGGGAGAGCCTGCCTGCCACTACAAACGCAGCCACCGGTGAGAGCATACGTCAACACATTCTCATAGGATAGCCACTGTTCAACAGCTGCCCAAATACCCACCACCACAGTGACCAGACACACTCTGCAGCTGTAGATTCAACTTTCAATGCAAACACATCATTATCAAATCAAATTACATTAGTCACATGCGCCGAATGCAACAGGTGTAGACCTGCCAGTGAAATTATTATTTACAAGCCCCTAACCAACAATGTAGTTTAAAAAATAAGAATAAGAAATAAAAGTAACAAGTAGTTAAAGAGCAGCAGTAAAAAAACAATAGCGAGACTATATACAGGGGGTACCAGTAAGGAGTCAATGTGCGGGGGCACCGGTTAGTTGAGGTAATTGAAGTAATATGTACATGTAGGTAGAGTTATTAAAGCGACTACTCATAGATAATAACAGAGAATAGCAGCGGCGTAAAAGAGGGGGGAGGCAATGCAAATAGTCTCGGTAGCCATTTGATTAGATGTTCAGGAGTCTTATGGCTTGGGGGTAGAAGCTGTTCAGAAGCTTCTTGGACATAGACTTGGAGCTCCGGTACCGCTTGCAGTGCGGTAGCAGACAGAACCATCTATGATGAGGGTGGCTGGAGTCTTTGACAAGTTTTAGGGCCTTCCTCTGAGACCGCCTGGTATAGCGGTCCTGGATGGCAGGAAGCTTGGCCCCAGTGATGTACTTGGCCGAACGCACTACACTCTGTAGTGCCTTGTGGTCGAAGGCCAAGCAGTTGTCATACCAAGCAATTATGCAACCATTCAGGATCCTCTTGATAGTGCAGCTGTAGAACCTTTTGAGGATCTGAAGACACATGCCAAATCTTTTCAGTCTCTTGAGGGGGAATACGTTTTGTCGTGACCTCTTCACGACTGGTGTATTGGACCATATCAGTTTGTTCAAGGAACTTGAAGTTCTCAACCTGCTCCACTACAGCCCCGTCGATGAGAATGGGGGCGTGCTCGGTCCTCCTTTTCCTGTAGTCCACAATCATCTCCTTTGTCTTGATCACGTTGAGGGAGAGGTTGTTGTCCTGGCACCACACAGCCAGGTCTCTGACCTCTTCCCTATAGGCTGTCTCGTCGTTGTCGGTATTCAGAACTACCACTATTGCTTCATCGGCAAACTTAATGATGGAGTTGGAGTCATGCCTAGCCGTGCAGTCATGAGTGAACAGGGAGTACAGGAGGGGACTGAGCACGCACCCCTGATGGGCTCCTGTGTTGAGGACCAACATGGCGGATGTGTTGTAACCTACCCTTACCACCTGGGGGCGGCCAGTCAGGAAGTCCAGGATCCAGTTGCAGAGGGATGTGTTTAGTCAGGTTGGTCAGGATGTAGGTGGTGTAAGTTGGGCAACAATGTGAGCTAATATGAGGCAAACATTTATGGTTTTGAAGGTTCTGATATTTCCAAGAGGTTTGGCAAAGAAACTTGTAAAAAGAAAGTTAAAACCTCAGGACTACATGGAGCAGATATGATAGAAGAGAATGAAATATGAAAGAACTGTACTATCCACATTTGAAATACTAAAATTATGTTCTGCCTTTCACTATCCTATGAGTTTACTAAAGGCTTGATCATTGCTGATTGAAAACTTGACCACTTTCCCCCACAGATCTCGATGGGCCCAAGGACTTGGAAGTGAGCGAGTCCACAGAGACAAGCATGACCCTGGTGTGGAGGACACCCAGAGCCAAGATCACCATCTACAGGCTGGTGTACATCTCCAGGGATGGTCGAAGGGAGGAGGTGGAGGTCCCTGGAACTGCCACCACCTACGTCCTGAACAACCTGACCCCCGGCATGCTGTACACCATTACCCTGGTCGCTGAGAGGGGCTCAAAGAAGAGCACACCCGTAACCCTGTCCGCATCTACAGGTGAGGGTTCAAACAGGATCTCTACAACTGACTCCACCCTCATATTGCAAGGCACAAATATGTGTGGATGATCCGTAAAGAAAATTGTTTTAGTTCTGTTCCAGGCATGGATAAAACCATTGTATCAGGTGGGAAACATTCAACATGCTGAGTGCTAAATGTAAGGATCCTGTTGCACCCACTAACAGTTTTGAATTGCATTTTATAATCCTAAGAGAAACATGAAGAAATATGTCTGCTCTTCTGGCTTGGGATGCAATAGCTTCACCAATCCAAACATATGTCATAACACAAGCTCTTTCTCAGATACATACCAATATTTGACAGAAGAATGTTGAATAACTGAGGGCAAAGGTGTGGAAGTTGTAGGCTTTAACTTACTTTAATTGGGGGGCAGAAATGGACAGCACTGCCTTCAACACTAACAGTGCAGTAAGACACTGAGACTAACAGTGCAGTAAGACACTGAGACTAACAGTGCAGTAAGACACTGAGGCTAACAGTGCAGTAAGACACTGAGACTAACAGTGCAGTAAGACACTGAGGCTAACAGTGCAGTAAGACACTGAGGCTAACAGTGCAGTAAGACACTGAGGCTAACAGTGCAGTAAGACACTGAGACTAACAGTGCAGTAAGACACTGAGACTAACAGTGCATTAAGACACTGAGACTAACAGTGCAGTAAGACACTGAGACTAACAGTGCAGTAAGACACTGAGGCTAACAGTGCAGTAAGACACTGAGGCTAACAGTGCAGTAAGACACTGAGGCTAACAGTGCAGTAAGACACTGAGGCTAACAGTGCAGTAAGACACTGAGGCTAACAGTGCAGTAAGACACTGAGGCTAACAGTGCAGTAAGACACTGAGGCTAACAGTGCAGTAAGACACTGAGGCTAACAGTGCAGTAAGACACTGAGGCTAACAGTGCAGTAAGACACTGAGGCTAACAGTGCAGTAAGACACTGAGGCTAACAGTGCAGTAATACACAGAAGTTAACAGTGCGGTAAGACACTGAGGCTAACAGTGCAGTAAGACACTGAGACTAACAGTGCAGTAATACACAGAAGTTAACAGTGCAGTAAGACACTGAGACTAACAGTGCAGTAAGACACTGAGGCTAACAGTGCGGTAAGACACTGAGGCTAACAGTGCAGTAAGACACTGAGGCTAACAGTGCGGTAAGACACTGAGGCTAACAGTGCAGTAAGACACTGAGGCTAACAGTGCAGTAAGACACTGAGGCTAACAGTGCAGTAAGACACTGAGGCTAACAGTGCGGTAAGACACTGAGGCTAACAGTGCAGTAAGACACTGAGGCTAACAGTGCGGTAAGACACTGAGGCTAACAGTGCAGTAAGACACTGAGGCTAACAGTGCAGTAAGACACTGAGGCTAACAGTGCAGTAATACACAGAAGTTAACAGTGCAGTAAGACACTGAGGCTAACAGTGCGGTAAGACACTGAGGCTAACAGTGCAGTAAGACACTGAGGCTAACAGTGCAGTAAGACACTGAGGCTAACAGTGCAGTAATACACAGAAGTTAACAGTGCAGTAAGACACTGAGGCTAACAGTGCGGTAAGACACTGAGGCTAACAGTGCAGTAAGACACTGAGGCTAACAGTGCAGTAAGACACTGAGGCTAACAGTGCAGTAAGACACTGAGGCTAACAGTGCAGTAATACACAGAAGTTAACAGTGCGGTAAGACACAACCTCTAAAAGCTCCCTTCTCTGAATTTGTGCATTTTTGTTTCTGTTGAGGCATCTTTAACATTTTATTTAGCCAACCCGGTCCCTGAGTTTACCACTGTCATATGATCGGAGAACAACATCATTAGCTTTGTGTCGTTAGACGCCACAAACCCAGACCGACAGATCTCAGGGATGGGGTTGAGCTCAAGTATGAGCTGGCAGATCTGACGGTCTCAGTTGTAACGTCCAAAGGATTTGAATTCTCGTGGGAACCAAAGGCACATGTTGTCTATGATAGTTATGTTGTAGAATGTAGAGACAATCTGGGATTATGGGTATTAAAAGAGGTCCATCTCTGTGGAGATGCCACCAGTTCTAGAATTCGAGGCCTGAGGGAATCCACTGAATATTGAGTAAAGCTTTATGGAGCAAGCAAAGATCCTTGACACTTGAAGCAGTCACAGTTACAGGTATACTGTGTGCTTTTCTTTTGGGCTGCATGCCTTCAGTATGATATATATCCCTTTGTTGTTGAAAGATCTCTCATTTTAAGTCTACCTGGATAACAAAGTTAGGATTTGAACAAAAGAGTTCCGAAGTTCAAAATCAAGCCTTTCATGTTTTGCATGATGGTATTGCAATTTTAAACTGCATTAGAGCAGACAGTACGCATGGCAATTCTTTACAAAATGGCCATTTGGCTTCATTCCATCTAGTCACTTCTTGCATGCTGAGGATGGCACTCCTAAAACAGAGTGTGTTGCTTTCAAACTATGAAGAGGAATCCATGCCATTTCTATTCCATAGAAATTCAGTTGAAGGATCTTACTAAAATTGGGTGTAGCAAATATAGCAATGCATACCGTGATTGTAAATACTGTAATTTGCAGGGCATCAATACATATGGGTTGTTTAAAAACACCTTGTGAAAATAGAAAAGTTGACACCTTAGCTGAAGAGATAATGCATCTTCCGTCTTCCCCGGAATGGCTATTTCAGTGGTCACAACCACTGTTTCCCTGCAGATCAGCATGTCATTCAGAAAAGTTGATTAGACTACATTTGCACACCAATTTACTCCTTCAGTAGCAATTTTAAAAGCAACCATTTGCGCTCTGTAGGTATATGCCAAGTTCTGAAAAATCCATCCACTTCAGTGTCATTGCTTGCGCCTCATTCACATTGCATTTTCATCCACAGATGTTCATGGTATTGCTTGCGAAGAATAATGTTATAGTGTACTTTGCATCTTGAACCAACTGTACAGGTCCTGCAGCAACAAGACTCTCAAATTGAACCCTATGGTGTTTGACCAGGGTCCTGTTCCAATATCGACATTTTCATATTACATAGTGCTTACTGTATGTATAGATATTGGAACGCAGACAAAGCCGTAGGATAACTTTGGCAGTGCATGGCTTCTTCATCTGTTTGAAGTGTACTGGGTACTGTCACTACGGTGGACTACTCAGAACCTTCAAAAATTAATGGCCCTCGTTCAGGGGCCATTAATGCATTAGCTGCTCAGTGTAAATGTACGTCTCTGATGCATGTGGATGTTTATGGTCCCTGACAAATGAACCTGCACAGTGCCATAGAGAGTAAATGGTGATGAATGGAGAATTATCACTTCCAAACCTCAATAGGAGAAAGTTAGTCAAAAGGTAATGAACCTTTTGTTACTGTAATTGTGTTTGTGTGGCTATTTATGTTTCAGCTTTTACTCCACCAGTTATTTCTTCTATCCAGATCTTCTTCACACAGGTTAACCACTCTTTTTTTTTCTTCTGCCCTCTAGAGGTTACAGGTTACACTTTTAATCCTTTTGGATGTACTTTGATTTAGCACCCAAGTCTACCTCTCCTGATGTAGTCGCTCTGAATGTCAAAAGTGCTCAGGCGACAGCTCCTGACACAGGAGCTGTTCATCCAACAGTCCTTCCCCTGGCTCCTCTGGTCACAGAGGGACCTCCATCTCTGTTCTCCACAGGGGACCTCCTATCTGGGGCTGAAGCTGAACCAGAGGGCTCCAGCTCCAGCCTGGAGATTCTAGGGGACCGCCTGGTCAACCCCAGATGAAGCCGTTGATAGCTTTTTGGTGGAGGTGAATGCTCTGTCAGGGATGGCACAATTTCATGTGACCAAGGTACCAGGAAGTGCCAAGATGGCCCAAATAGAAGGCTTGTCCCCTGGGACATGATATTAGGTTTCATTGTATGGGAAGTTGGAGGGGGAGCAGTCTCTGCCTCTTTATGCTTATGTCAATACAGGTACACATAGCAGTGATTCTTTGCTATAGACATCCATAGCCATCGGTCATCTCTCGCTCTCTCCATCCCATCCCATCCGTATTAATTTCATCCATCATCTGATTCATCCACCTGTCTTTGTATTCATGTGTTCCGTGTCATCAAAACTGACTAACAAAGTTCTGCTGAAACACATCACAGTTTAATCCCTGCAATACATTGTATAGTTGATGTGATATGTCAATATAACATACTGTATATGGCATATACAATATGATGTGAAAAATCTATTTAGGATATATTTCACATATATATTTAATTGACTCTACCATGATCTGTTTCTCTACTAGAGGACCTGAGGCCTGTGGTGGCCAACCTCACAGTCTCTGACGTGACATGGGACAGCTTCAATGTGTCCTGGACTCCCGAGGACGGGGAGTTTGAGAGCTTTGTCATTGAGGTGACAAACTTACAGGAAGGTTTAGAGAGCGAGAACCTCACCTTGTCTGGTGATGCCTTCAGCCTGGGCATTTCTGGCCTGAGTCCTAACACCTCGTATAGGATTGGCCTGTACGGGCTCCACAAGGGCTCCTTCCAGGAGCCGGTGTATACCGAAGTCACTACAGGTACCTGCGAAAGGAGGTGTCCCCCAGGGTTCTGTCCTTATCGCTCTTTCTTTCTTTCTTATTTTTTAAAATCTTTCTTCCTTGTGCCTTTTGATCAGTTTTTTTCTATTCTAGTTGGGATCTGTGGTGAGCCACACACACACACACACACGCAAACACGTGCACACACACGCACACACACCTCTGCCTGTTTCCTTTCACACTTAAGCATTCACAGCACTGTACTTAGCAAGCAAGTGAGATCACATAACCCTTCAATTTTGCCTTTTATCACCAATGACAATGTTCCATTCTAACAACACCATGCCATGTGTCATTCTTACCCACCAGCCACTGTGTCAGTCTTGTCACCACAGGGCAGGGTGCTGGGCATCACCCACACAAACCCTTTAACCAAAACAAGCAAGCTGCCCGCAAGTGACCAACCTGACCCTGTCTCTCCTTGCCCCATCCTCACATTTCGTGCATGAAGCCCTCCCATCCTCCCATTAGATGTATTGTGGTGAGTTTTGATGTGCTGCAATAAATGCAAAAGAAAAACAACCAACAGCCCACCACCTTAAACAGCGTCCATTCATCCTTATACCATAAATCCCCCCCATCCTCATAGACTGAGTCATTAACCTTGATAGCTCATTTGCCTGCTGGAGTCATGCCTTAACTGAGTGGACAGAGCGGCTGAGTAACCTGGGACGTTCTGGTCACTCAGTTAAGGCATGACTCCAGAGGGAGGCGTATGTGATGAGTCAAAGTTAGTGCAAAAAGGGTAAATGCAGAGAGTCCGGGTAGCTATTTGGTTGACTATTTAGCAACCTTTTGCTTGGAAGTAAAAGCTGTTCATGGTCCTGTTGGTTGCAGACTTGATGCATCGGTATTGCTTTGCTTGCCGTGCGGTAGCAGAGAAAACAGTATATGACCTTAGTGGCTGGAGTATTTTACAAGTTTAGAGCCTTCCTCTGACACCGCCTGGTATAGAGGTCCTGGATGGCAGGGAGCTCGGCCCCAGTGTGGTACTGGGGCATACGCACTACCCTCTGTACTGCCTTCGTTCGGATGCCAAGCAGTAGCTATACCAAGCGGTGATACAGTCAGTCAATAGGCTCTCAATGGTGCAGCTGTAGAACTTTTTGAGGATCTGAGGGCCGGTGCTAAATCTTTTCAGCCTCCTGAGGGGGAAGAAGTCTTGTCTTGCACTCTTCACGACTGTGTTGGTGTGTGTGGACCCTAATAGATCCTTAGTGATGTGGACACCGAGCAACTTGAAGCTCTCGACCTGCTCCACTACAGGCCCCGTCGATGTGAATGGGGGTCTATTTCCTGTAGTCCACGATCAGCTCCTTTGTCTTGCTGACGTTGAGGGAGGAGTTGTTGTCCTGGCACCACACTGCCAGGTCTCTGACCTCCTCCCCATCATCGTTGGTAATCAGGCCTACCACCGTACTGCTGTCGGCAAACTTAATGATACTGTTGGAGTCATGAGCGGCCACACAGTCGGGGGTGAACAGGGAGTACAGGAGGGAACTTAGCACAAACCTCTGAGGGGCTCCTGTGTTGAGGTGATGTGTTGTTGCCTACCCTCACCACCTGGGGACTGCCCATAAAGAAGTCCAGGATCCAGTTGCAGAGGGAGGTGTTCAGTTCCAGGGTCCCTAGCTTAGTGATGAGCTTGGAGGGCAATATGGTGTTGAATGCTGAGCTGTAGTCAATCAACAGCATCCTCACACACTGTAGATGGGAAAGGACAGTGTGGAGTGCAATAGAGAAAGCGTCATCTATGGATCTGTTGGATCGGTATGTGAATTGGATTGGGTTCAGGGTGTTGTGACCAGCCTTTCAAAGCATTTAATGGCTACAGATGTGAATGCTATGGGGCGATAGTCATTTAGACAGGTTACCTTCGCATTCTTGGGAACACAGGGACTTTGGTGGTCTGCTTGAAACATGTAGGTTTTACAGACTGTGTCAGGGAGGGGTTGAAAATGTCAGTGTCACTTGCCAGTTGGTCAGCACATGCTCTGAGTACGTGCCCTGGTAATCAGCCTGGCCCTGCAGCCTTGTAAATGTTAACCTGTTTGAAGGTTTTACTCACATCGGCTACGGAGAGCGTGATCACACAGTTGTCCAGAATGGCTGGTGCTCTCATGCATGGATCAGTGTTGCTTGCCTCGAAGAGAGCATAAAAGGCATTAAGCTCGTCTGGTAGGCTCATGTCACTTGGCACCTCGCGGCTAGGTTTCCCTTAATAATCCGTGATAGTTTGCAAGCCCTGCCACATCTGACAAGCATCAGAGCCAGTATAGTAGGATTCGATCTTTGACCTGTCATGATGCTTTGTGTTTGATGGTTTGTCGGAGGGCGTAGCGGGATTTCTTATAAGCATCTGGATTAGTGTCCCAATCCTTGAAAGCGGCAGCTCTAGCCTTTAGCTCAGTGCGGATGTTGATTGCAATCCATGGCTTCTGGTTGTGATATGTATGTACGGTCATTGTGGGGACGTCGTCGTTGATCCACTTTTTAATGAAGCCGGTGACTGATGTGGTAAACTCCTCAATGCCATCGAATGAATCGCGGATCATATTCCAGTCTTTGCTAGTGAAACAGTCCTGTGGCTTAGCATCCACTTCATTGGACCACTTCTGTATTGAGCACTTGTACTTCCTGTTAAAGTTTTTGCTTGTAAGCTTGAATCACGAGGCTAGAGTTATGGTCAGAATCAACAAAAGGGAGGGTGAGGAAAGAACTTGCATGTGTTTCTGTGTGTGGAGTAAAGTTGATCTAGAGTTTATTCACCTCTAGTTGCACAAGTGACAAGCTGGTAGAAATGAGGTAAGACGGATTTCAGTTTTCCTGCATTAAAATCACCGGCCACTAGGAGCGCCGCTTCTGGATGAGCATTTTCTTGTTTGCTTATGGCCCTATACAGCTCATTGAGTGCAATCTTAGTGCCAGCATCGGTTTGTGGTGGTAAATAGACAGCTATGAAAACTATTTTGATAAATAGTATGGTCTACAGCTTATCAAGAGGTATTCTAACTCGGGCGAGCAGAACCTCGAGACTTCCTTAATATTATAGATTGTGCATCAGCTGATGTTGAACAAAGAGCTTATCCAACGCTGCCATTCTGTTCTGCCGATTAAACAAAGGCGAAAACATTATGTAAGTAACATTAAGTTAAGATCATTGCAAAAAATGTAATAAATAGCAGAATTGGTCAGGAGGCGGTAAAACCAAAAATGTCAACAAAAAATTATCCAAATCCTGTCATGGTGAGCTAGTGGACTTGCCGCCTTTTGTTCCAGTCCAGCACTAAGTACAGGTGAATAATTAATTATTTGAAACTGATGTGTTAGTGCTGTGCTGGAACAAAACCCTACATTACACACCCAGCAGCTGTTCAGCACTGAAGTTGGAGACCCCTGCCTTGATCACATTTTTACACTAAATTTAACAGTACAGTTTTGTCAACCATAATCGTCAAGTCTAGCAAATCCGAAGCAAACTTTTACTGTCAAAGAATCTCTGTCCTGTCCTCTTTCTCTCTCCGAATCTATGTCTGTCTGTCACTCTCCTGGTTTGTGTTAATGTCAGTGTCTTCCTCTGTGTCTTGTCTGTGCACTAAACAAAACCTAGGCTATACATCTATTTTGGAATACAAGCTGGTCCTGACCTGGCTCAAATTAGAATAATGATGATACACTTATATGCCACACGTCATTATTATTCACGTGACACATGATCAGTTCTGATTTGTTACACTGCAATACATGATCTTTATTCTTCACCACATAATCCAAAAGCTTTCCGTTGTATTGTCAAAATGAAAATGTTCACATAATACATTTTTCATTATATTCAAAGACTATAGAGAATGGCAGGTGGGAGGGGAGTGCCATGTGAAATTGCACTTATTATTCTCATATCAAAATTATCCACAATCTGTTTTCCTCACCTTCAATAGATAATTGACTATGTTACAGCCAACAGCGCGACATTATAGGCATATTGTATTGCACATTTTAGCTTATTTGGAAATCCAACAACTGTTTCTTCCTTTAGTGAGCGAACCAACGGTTGGCAACTGTATGTATCTTACTTAACGTCCGAGACTTTCTCCATCTCCTGGAATGGCACTGAGGGAGAGATTGGCGGTTATGTCCTGGATATTATTGATTGATTCTAACTGGATGAGGAAGCCAGATGAATATAGCATTTCCCAGAATGCAATGTCCCATGTCATCACAGGGCTAAGTGTAACGGATGTAAAATGGATAGCTAGTTAGCGGTGGTCCGCGCTAATAGTGTTTCAATCGGTTACGTCACTAGCTTCGAGACCCTGAAGTAGTGGTTCCCCTTGCCTTGCAAGGGCCGCGGCCTTTGAGGAGTGATGGGTAACGATGCTTCGTGGGCGACCGTTGTTGATGTGTGCAGAGGGTACCTGGTTCGCGCCCGGGTCGGGGCGAGGGGACGCCATAAATTTATACTGTTACAATAAGGCCCAGTACTGACTATATACAGTTGAAGTCGGAAGTTTACATACACCTTAGCCAAATACATTTGAACTCAGTTTTTCACAATACCTGACATTTAATCCTAGTAAAAATTCCCTGTCTTAGGTCAGTTCACCACTTTCAGTTCATCACAATTCCTGACATTTAATCCTAGTAAAAATTCCCTGTCTTAGGTCAGATCACCACTTTATTTTATGAATGTGAAATGTCAGAATAATAGTAGAGCGAATTATTTATTTCAGCTTTTATTTCTTTCATCACATTCCCAGTGGGTCAGAAGTTTACATACACTCAATTAGAATTTGGTAGCATTGCCTTTAAATTGTTTAACTTGGGTAAAACGTTTCGGGTAGCCTTCCACAAGGTTCCCACAATAAGTTGGGTGAACTTTGGCCCATTCCTCCTGACAGAGCTGGTGTAACTGAGTCAGGTTTGGAGGATCCTTGCTCGCACATGCATTTTCAGTTCTGCCCACATTTTCTATAGGATTGAGGTCAGGGCTTTGTGATGGCCACTCCCATACCTTGACTTTTTTTGCCTTTAAGCCATTTTTCCACAACTTTGGAAGAATGCTTGGGGTCATTGTCCATTTGGAAGACCCATTTGCGACCAAGCTTTAACTTCCGGACTGATGTCTTGAGATGTTGCTTCAATATATCCACATAATTTTCCTCCCTCATGATGCCATCTATTAAGTGCACCAGTCCCTCCTGCAGCAAAGCACCCCCACAACATGATGCTGCCACCCCCGTGCTTCACAGTTGGGATGGTGTTCTTGCAAGCCTCCCCATTTTTCCTCCAAACATAACGATGGTCATTATGGCCAAACAGTTCTATTTTTGTTTCATCAGAAAAGAGGACATTTCTCCAAAAAGTATGATCTTTGTCCCTATGTGCAGTTGCAAACCATAGTCTGGCTTTTTTATGGCGGTTTTGGAGCGGTGGCTTCTTCCTTGCTGAACCGCCTTTCAGGTTATGTCGATATAGGACTCGTTTTACTGTGGATATAGATACTTTTGCACCTGTTTCCTCCAGCATCTTCATAAGGTTCTTTGCTGTTGTTCTGGGATTGATTTGCACTTTTCGCACAAGTACTTTCATCTCTAGGAGACCGAATGGGTCTCCTTCCTGAGCGGTTGTAAAGGTCTGGGTGTAGCTGGTGCAGAGGAGTCAGGCGCAGGACAGCAGAGATGAGTAATAGAAGTAACTTTACTCAAAATGACCAAATATATGTAGTAATACCAAGCCCACACAAAAGGACCGAAATACATAAAACAAACACGCACAAAAACCATGGGGAAAACAGAGGGTTAAATAATGAACATGTAATTGGGAAATTGAAACCAGGTGTGTAAAACAAAGACAAAACAAATGGAAATGAATAGTGGATCGGCGATGGCTAGAAGGCCGGTGACGTCGACCGCCGAACGCCGCCCGATCAAGGAGAAGGACGGACTTCGGCGGAAGTCGTGACAGCGGTATGACGGCTGCGTGGTCCCATGGTGTTTATACAATTGTTTTTTTGAGGTCTTGGCTGATTTCTTTTGATTTTCCCATGCTGTCAAGCAGAGGCACTGAGTTTGAAGGTAGGCCTTGAAATATATCCACAGGTACACCTCCAATTGACTAAAATTATGTCCCTTAGCCTATCAGAAGCTTCTAAAGCCATGACATAATTTTCTGGAATTTTCCAAGCTGTTTAAAGACAGTCAACTTAGTGTGTGTAAACTTCTGACCCACTGGAATTGTGATACAGTGAAATAATCTGTCTGTAAACAATTGTTGGAAAAATTGCTTGTGTCATGCACAAAGTAGATGTCCTTATCGACTTGTCAAAACTATAGTTTGTTCATTAGAAATGTGTGGAGTGGTTGAAAAACTCCAACCTAAGTGTATGTAAACTTCCGACTTCAACTGTAGTTTACCTCACTGGGATTGTCAAAGGATCTCGAACCCATGCTGTCATCTGTTTTGCATCAATAGGTATTTTTTCTTTTCTTTTATTTTTTGAAAAGCCAAAGCATATGATCACTTTGCTCTATATTTAAGTTTACAATGTTTTTATGATATGAAAACCAAAATGTGTTGACTACTCATTGACTTATTCATTATAACCTGGATCACTTGAAGTGTATGAGACTGGATTAAAAGGAAAACAGATCATTGAGGGAAAAAAAGGACAGTAACATTGTGCCACTTCACTGACTTTTCTCTCCTATGTAGCTGCAGAGCCTGTCCAGGTTAGCTGTTTCTAACATTACCTCAGACTTTCACTGTCGTGGAGGACGGGGAGAAGACTGTCAAAAAGATCATCTCAGATTTTATATCACATTCCTCATCTCCACTATTTGAAAATCACTATCTTTGTCCAGAGGCTGTCCCACAGTTGGGCGCAATAGCTGTGTCGGATTCTAGCCCAGATAACTTCACCCTGTCCTGGGGCACACAGGCCGGTCACTTTGATGACTTTATCATCCGGGTCAGGTCACCCTGAACATCTGTTTGGAGTTCACATCGTCTGGCGAGGTCCGTAAAATGACTTTCACTGGCCTAGTAGACGCCATTTACTACAACCTTGAGCTGTACGGTATTTCTCATGGGCGCCATACCCCTTCCCTCTTAGCATGTGCCCTCACAGGTACTATGTAAGTTACTCATATCTTTAAGGACCAGTGCAGTCAAAAATGAGATATTTCAGTTTTTTATATATATTTCCACACTATGAGTTTGGAATAATATAGTGAAATTATGACATTTATGATAATGCCCTTTTAGTTTAAGAACTGTTTGAAAAGACCACCTGATATTTCCGCCTGTTTTGGTGAGAGGGAGTTTTGGCCTTCCATGGTGGCATCACCATCCCAGCTAGCACAGTGGATCTGGGCCGATTCCGGCTAAGAGTCGGGGCACTCAGCTGAGAGTCAGACTCGGCTGACGTCATGTGGCCCCAGTCTGGGCCACCTTAGGCACTATTTCTTATGGCTAGGATGCAGGGAATGAGCTTGGGCCGATTCCGGTGTGAGTTATCTGGCCCAAATGTATTACTTGGGGCTCGGGCCGATTGGGGCTACTCTCTGGCAGATGATTACACAGTCTGCTTTATATAATTAACATTTCATTATTTATTTATTTTTCCATATTTTCTCGTTGTTCTGTTATCAAAAAATACAATTAACATTTCAAATGAATTCTTTAAGAGTCCTGTTTAAGTTGTATTTTGATGTTGCTTGATTATGGCAATTAATAAGCATTAACTTTGTGGATGGAGCCTCCCGAGTGGCGCAGTGGTTTAAGACACTGCATCGCAATGCAAATTGTGTTGCTTCAGATGCTAGTTCAATACCCGTGCTGGCTGTGACCGGGAGACCGGGCCCAGCGTCATCCGAGTTTGGGGAGGGTTTGGCCGACCGGGAAGTCTTTGTCCCATCACGCTGTAGCGACTCCTGTGGTGGGCCAGGTGCATGCACTCTGACATGGTAACCAGGTGTACGGTGTTCCTCCGACAATTTTTTGGGGGGTGGATAGGTATAATTTGTATGCATAAAATGTATAATAGTAATATTTAAAATGACTAAATCGGGTAATGTTGTATACATTTATTTAAATTTGCATCGGGCTGCTTCTGGGGGGATTCTGATAAGATGCCGGCAAAGTCGGCTGAATTCCGGTAGACAGAAATGGCCCAATGTAGTTGGGCCGATTCTGGGCAGTCATTGATTTTGATATCGGGCCGAGTCCGACACCCGATTCCGGGCTGATTCAATCAGTTCCAGCCCCCCAGAAGAGGGCCGCTTCTGGGCCGATTCCTCATTGCTAGCTGGGATGCGATAAACCAGTGGGGGGAAAGAATCTTCATACATTTTTAACACACACAGGACAGACATATCACTACATTTCCCTTTGCTTAGAAGGTATTTTTGACCATTTTAATTGAAAACAATCATAGTAAGGTACTTTTTTGTTACCCAGAAATAATTTATGAGATAAAAACGGCTGCATTGGACCTTTTAAAACTTATTTTGAAACACTGACAAGGCAGAAATGTGTGCCCCAGTAGCAAAATAATTGATAATGACCTCTCCAGGGACACAGCCAAGTTTAAGAGGGACTAATTTGCAAGATTTGAATACTGTGTTCCAGTGAACATTACAAAAAGGTCTGTTCTGGACACAATAATATTTTATGAGAATCTTCACTTTAGCGTTTCAACACCCCCTTGTCTGCATGACATTTTACAGTTTTATTGTGAATTTATCACCCATTTATAAACATAATATCAATATATTTTGCTACAACAATATATTTTGCTACTAGATTCTGCTTATTGAATTTGGGTTACCTTTGCAATCATTGCACACATCAACTACCATATGTATTCTACCCACGTCTTATCCTTCCCCTATTCGACCATAACCACCCCTCCCCCCAAAAAACTCTCACTCTCTTCAGCATCCTTACCCAAAGTTGAAAACTTGACTCTTTCAGCAATCACCTCATTCGGCTTCCTTGTGTCCTGGGAGCCGCCTCATCCTCGACAAAAGTAAGGGGCTCCCTCTGCTTTTGGCTTCAGCCACTTTCACATAGGGCCCTCAGACAGGCTGGCTACTGGAGGCCCAGGAGTTCACTGTCCCTGGCAACCAGAGCTTCCTGAACATCTGGGGCCTGATCACTGGCATAGCCTATGAGGTCAGGCTTACTGGGGTGTCCAGTTCTGGGCTGGTCTCCCGACCACTGACCACAGTGGCTGTGACTGGTACCACCCACAGAGGCGGCATGGCCGTTGAAAATTAGAGGTTATGAGCAACCTTTCAATTTGTAGGATAAAAGATATAGATTATTTCACACGCAATTCATTCAAATACATTGAATTTGGTACTCTGGCCACACTACACACTGTAGGTCAAATTCTGAGATATACACAAGTAACTTGAAAGGATAGTTCACCCAAATTACAAAAGGACACATGGTTTTGCATTTGTGGCTCAAATCCCATCCAAGTCATGGGACCGATATTAGCATTTTTCGGGCATCATGCGTGACTTTGGTGAGCTTCACAACCAATTTGAGATACTTTCGGATTATTTAGACATGATTGGCGAAAAATGCTTATCGGTTCCATGACTTCAATGGGATTTGTGCCACAAATGCTAAAACATTAGCATTTGCAAACCGTGCCAGCGAAACTAAACCAAGGCATGGATTGCTGTTATACCTTGTCTATAGACTGCTTAAAGGGTAAGGAAACCAGTACAGTATGTAATTTTGTAATTTGGGTGCCCTATCCCTCTAGGATTTGGCCCTGTACAGAGGTGCTTCTCCATCACAGTGAGGTGTCATTGGGACAGCTTGTGGGATCGGTCACCATACAGTTGAAGTGAAAACACAGGTGTACTTTACTTAGCCTACTGTTTTGATTCTGAGGACAATTAAGCCATTAGACTTAATTGCCATATTCAACGGGGTGATTGGTTCCCAACTTGAACTTTTACTGTAGGCCTATCACAAAAACGAGTAGCCGTTACACTGTAATCTTCTGAGAAAGGATAAGAAATTGATGCCATAAATTCCTTGCTTTGGTGGAGAGCCCTCAACACACAACCCAACTCACCACCTCCAACATTTCTCATCCTTTTCCAGAGTGATCTGATTACTCTTAATCTCTTCTTCATCCTCTTCCTCCTCAAGGTTTTGCTTGTGTTTTCAGTTTGAAGCTTCATTGTTACAGTGAAGCAGTGCGTGGTGCTCTGCTTTTTCCTCTCTCCAAAATATGAAAACGTGTTTTTATATTTTAAACTGTGTTTTTCCTCAGATTCATCATAATGTGACGCTAAACTTTACGGTGTAAAGGATGCTGTTTTCAGTGGACACATCACTGTCACATCACTAAGAATTGCTTGACATAATCAAGCAATATCTAAGTTTCACCTGTAAATATTAGACTGATAAGGCATTAACAAAACCAGTCTTTGTTTCCAGTTGAAAACGTCAGAGGATGGTTAGGAGTTAGCTCGCAGATTGTAACGAGCTAACGCCCATTAGCATTATAGGTTAGGAACTGTTTGGCGTAGCCATGCCCTAGGGTCCAGTCTGGAGCGTGAAGTCAGGAGTTCTGCTTTTTGGCTTCTGCATAGAAACCTAGTGGTGCCAAAATCCCTGGTCTGCCCTAGAAAGCCTATGTTTATTATGATCGCCAGAACAGACTCGGCCATTTTGGGCTCTAAAATGTGTTTATTATGATCAAGTTCGATCCCCGCAGTAAATTATTTAAAAGTTTGCTACAAATGTAGATATTTAATTAAATACTGATCCATTCTGAGCGCTACATTTGTCATCACACAGGACAATGTGCTGGCACAGACCAATCACGGGCCAGCAGGCTAAGAGGAGGCTCCGGGTTGACTCGCTCAGCCAGGATGAAAAGGACTACATTGACCATGATCCTTTTGTTAGTTACAGACACTTTCATCGTGATTCTTAGCAATTGTTTTGGAGCCATTCAGCCCCATTCAGCAATATGGCGCACTTCAAATTCAAATACTTACGGCTTCATGAGCCATTGAGAGTTTTCCATAGGAATACGTGGATGACTGCAGCGCTATCACGATCTCCTGGATTTAATGTCTATGGGCGTAGCAGAGAATTTTTGACCAACCTTAATTTAGCGATACTTCCTCAATTCCTCAACTTTCAAAACGTCCACGTCTAGTTGAAGGGGGTTTGTTTGAATTAAGAAAATTAAATAATTTATTTATATATAACGATTGTTGAATTTCTTATCTAGTAAACCTATGCCATTCACCTGGATTTCGCTTAAAATAGCAGATGTTCCAGAATAGCCTTAGCCAAATACATTAAAACTCAGTTTCACAATTCCTGACATTTAATCCTAGTAAAATTTCCCTGACTTTGGTCAGTTAGGATCATCGCTTTATTTTAAGAATGTGAAATGTCAGAATAATAGTAGAGAGAATTATATATTTCAGCTTTTATTTTCTTTCATCACAGTCCCAGTGGGTCAGAAGTTTACATACACTCAATTAAAATTTGGCAGCATTGCCTTTAAATTGTTTAACTTGGGTCAAATGTTTTGTGTAGCCTTTCACAAGCTTCCCACAATAAGTTGGGTGAATTTTGGCCCATTCCTCCTGACAGAGCTGGTGTAACTGAGTCAGGTTTGTAGGCCTCCTTGATCGCACACACTTTTTCAGTTACAGAATGTAACTTCCGACTTCAACTCTATCTACTGTTTTCGCCTTTTTCAAGCCATTGTTTTCTGGACCTTATAAAGGCTCCTCTAGCCTTTTCCTCATAAAATGTATCTAGTTGATACTGTAAATCATTCAATTTAGCTTTCACATTAAGATCAAGATGC
The DNA here is from genome assembly GCF_029448725.1 of Salvelinus fontinalis. Lineage (NCBI taxonomy): Eukaryota > Metazoa > Chordata > Actinopteri > Salmoniformes > Salmonidae > Salvelinus > Salvelinus fontinalis. The sequence goes on from NC_074674.1 coordinate 22,336,882, forward strand.
TCAATATCTGTGATATCAGCAATGTACTTAGAAAGCTCAGATACCTAATCTCCTCCTTAAAGCAAGCCGTTTCCCATAAGTAATACAGGCTGAACGGATTTTAAATTTCAGCAGTTCCCAGTATTTCCCATTTCTGCATTAGAGGTAGCTAAATTCCAATAAAAATCAAATGGATTATTGAATTTAAAAAATTTAATCATCATGAAATAACAATGGGTTATTACATTTCCAATAACCACCAGAGTATTTATTTTCATCATTAATGCACTTTCTTACCATCAGCCATTTGACTTTATGATCCGTCAGGACTGCTGGCAATATTTTTACCTCTACAGTGTTGGGCTCAAGGCTTGAGGTTATTATATCACCCACAAGTCAATTCTTGATTGTACTGAACGATATCTATTACTCCATGTGTACTGTTTCTCTCCAGGGGTTTTAATTCTCCGTATGTCAATTATGTCCAGGCTTTGGCAGAAATTCACCAATTTGTTCACACCAATGTTAGGCCTATGGGGCAATCTATCAGTCTCATTATAATTAACCCTATTAAAATCCCCACCAACTGTAATCTGACTGGATGGATCATTTCTCAGAAGGCTTTTAAGAATTTCCTCAATTGCCTCTATAAGTAAGTCATTTGGAGGACTAGAACAGTATCCATATACATTACACAACACAAATAAACTGTCCATATGGTTGATGACTGCTACTACCCAATGTCTTTTGGAGTCCATTTGAATAAACAAAAATGGCCCATTAAAATTGTGTGGTAAAATTGTAGCCCCAGCTGAGTGATTAGTCCCGTAGGCCAAGAAAATGTCTCTGATTTTTTTTCAAATGATAGTCCTCTTTGCATTAATGTGTTTCTTGAACGAATACAAGATCTGCGCTGCAGTCCTTACAAAACGTTCCACTTCAGCAGGTTTCGTATCCCCCTGGCATTGATTGACATAAACTTCAAGTCCATATATACAAAATAGAAAGGGAAATCCTATGCAATCTCTACACTACCCTCTCCTATAAAAAGGTGCTTCATAAATATAGTAACAGAAGTCTTACCTCCTAAACAATAGCAGCACAATTCAAAACTAGAATGCTCAGTATGTTGTTGGGGAAGGGGCTACCTTGTTAGCCTATTGACGGATCAAATCACTCAGGTCAAATTTATTTTCCTGACGACGAAAAAGGCTCAGATTCCCCTGTAGTGTCCACCCTTTCTTGATTTCAGACCTGTCGGACGAGAGGCCACAACTTTTCCCTTGCTGCCTTGTCTACTGCAGTCAGGTCCTCACCAAATTGAAGTTCTCTCTTTCAGAAAGGTGCTTTACTTTGCTTTCTTCCAAACTGCATCTCTTGCTGTGCGGAAAGTAAACTGGATAAGGATCAAGCAGCAGTCGACGGCATTTCACTTCTTCCCAATACAATGAGCGACATTCACAGTCATGTACATATATCCTTCGGGGAAGTCCCGGGCCACACGGTTACACATGTCACTTACTTTGCGCTTTACATTCTAACCCTGGTCCTCGGGGACACCATAAAGCCGTAGCTCCCACCTTCTCAGATATCGCTCTGCTTCCAACAATGCTTTTGCATGTCAGCCATGGTCTTCTCCTGTGCAGTACACATTTAAGATCTTCGATACTCTTGTATGCATGATCCAGAGAGGTCTCGAGGTCACCGATTTTTTTTTATTTTTTTATTTTTAAATGTTGACCTGGAGTTTGCACAAATACATTTCTTTCTGCGTATTTTTGGGTGCAAGGCTATTGAGTGGAGTTTCTGAATCAACTGAATTCCCAGATTCCTCAATTTCTTTTCCTGAGGAGTCAGGTGGCGGTTTCTCTCTGGTTTATGAGTGGTCAGCTAGCAACTGCATTCTCCTCCCTTTGCTGTTTCGCGCATTATTTTCTTCGACTTTGCCAAGTTTCCGATCAAATTAGCAGTCTACTGAGCGTTCTCTGTTGTGTTTCTTGTAAACCGAGTTTTGTTACATTTAAGTACGTTTGAGAGGGATAAAAGTTAAGGTTACTCTGAGCAAGACAAATTATTGTCTGCACTCGACGCCATCTTCTTCTCCCCCCAGAAAATGCAATAAATGTTTTGTTCCATGAGGTAATCCAACAATGTGTACACCGCCATCTTGTCTATCTTCAAAACCGGTGTTGCTCTTCGCTCAATTTTCTAAATTCAATCGAACCCCATGCAATTAGACACAGACGTTTGGAAGACATTGGTTGTCTTCCAAGTCAGGAATTGAGGAAGTATTGACAAGTTAAGGTTGGTCGAAAATGATCTGTGCTATGCTAAACAGTACCTATCTAATAATGCCTATTCACCAGCTAAAATAGAGTAACGGTCTGACTAGGCAATATTTTTTATAGCTAGTTAGGCCTTTGGACCAGGAAAACACAGACAAATCAACATGCCATTTTCAGCATGAAATGTCAGTTGACCTATCCACTCATTTGTTTCTTTACCTTTGAATGCACTGAATGTAGGACTGGCATTAAGGATGCATGCGGGTGTGGATGGATTGTTTAGCCCAAATCCTTGACTTGTTACAACAATAATGGAGAACCGTGGGCCTGTAAGTGGATGTCAACTTGCTAACTGATTCAATAAATGTCTCCACAACCATGAGCGTGTCTATTTCTCAATAAAATATCAAAGGAATGCAAAGCACCTTGACTGTGACCGCACGCTAACGATTTGAAAGCATGGCAGAGTGGCGGCAAGTTAATGAGAATGTAACCAACAACTGGTATGTCTACTCACCTTTTCCGTCTGATCGCCAAAAGGATGCCTTCCTCAATTTTGCTTTCTAGTAATTGGATGTATGTTTCTCGACAAATGTGACAAATTGAAGTGTTTTGCGTTTCCAACCAGAGGCTGAGCCAGAAGTGGAGCACATGTTTGTCTCGGACATCATATCAGACAGTTTACACCAGGCCTCGATTACGGATGAAGAAATGTTTGATAGACTTGTGATCAAAATTAGGGACTCCACAAAGTTTGAGCATCCACAAGAATGAAATGTACTCGGTGATGAGCGAACCAAAGATTTAAATTTAACAGGACTCACCGGCGGCACCGAGTGTAAAATCGAACTGTACGGTGTTACATTGGAATGGAGCTCCAAACCAATTACCGGTGTTGCTCGGACAGATATTTTAATAGAGGATCTATTGTGCCAAAGCACAATGTGGTCTATATCTCACACAACTTTTAACTGTCTGGTTTTTCTGGAAACGGGTGTCTACAAGAAACAATAGGCTACTGTTCTTTGTTTGACTGGGTTTTCTAATAATACATTTTGTTTTGACTGGTTTTATTTTTTCAAGGGGTATGCCTTCAAGGGAATGTCTTAATTGCCACTGATCATTCTTTGATGTGCTAATCCTAGGCCTGCTGAGCATACTTCAGGGTTTAAGGGGCATAACAATTGGTTTTTCATGTTTCTTTTTCCACATTTGATATTATTTTCAGGAATATGGCGACACCATCTTTTTTTGCATTCGATCTGTGGTGCTTCTTATGCTTTAAATGCAGATCACATTCCATGTGTTTTGATGCCCATTGTAGATTCATTTTCATTGCCTATACATTTTACTGATTAAACTGGTTAAAGAGTTAGACACATTCGCTTTTTTGCAGCATATTCGACAAAAGTTGAATGTACTGGTATTCATGCATCGAAATGTACTCATTAAATGTACTCCCCTTGATAGCCTATAATAGGGATGTATGATATGCACCACTGTTGATATGTAGATTGTGGGTTGCAGCACATGTTTCAAACCTACTCTGGCTGGGGTGATTGTGGTGGGCCTTTGTATGTTTTCAGGAACTGTGTTTTCTCACTGGAATTTCATGTCTTTCTGGAGTTATCATTTTAGCAAAGTCTTTGAGTACATTTGTGTGCTTTTCTGATTTCTCACTGCACATATTGACAAACCCTAGGCAATAGGACTATTGCATCAAATAAACTGACCTCAGTAGAATCGATTCCTGATCAAAAACCAAACTCATACAGATCAATCTAACTTTTGTTGTTTTTGTGCTTGCCTTTTTAACCCTGACCCCATCGCCGTGCCAGGCCTGGGCGCTCCAAGGGGCATCCGCTTCTCTGAGGTGACCGAGTCCTCGGCCATAGTCCACTGGACCATGCCTCGTGCCAGAGTGGACAGCTACCGCATCATCTATGTGCCCCTCCAAGGAGGTGAGTGAACAGGCTTTAGTAGTGACAGTGAAGTCTACCCATTCTAATAAGGATATTGAACTGCATTTATATAGTACTTTAGGCCTCAAAAGGGCTTAATGTTGGATGGGTTAGGAGGAATTGTCTCTCTAATTGGACAAAGCACTCCCTCTAGTGGAACATAGGTTTCTTCACACAATCACAATAGTCTCTCCAGCTGCTACCGTGGGAGAGAAAGGAAACTATTTACTTGAAGTGGATTTAACAGTACAATTTAACAAAAAGGAAATCTGTTTTTGAAAATTGATTGACTCTTGAGTAGAAGAATGTAATGTGACAAAAAAAGCTATATTTTCTCTCATCAACAGGTAGCCCAATGACAGTGCTAGCGGATGGGACTGAGACCCAGGCCTTGCTGCCTAACATGTTGCCAGGGGTGACCTACCAGGTGACCATATTCTCCATGAAGGGCCTGGAGGAGAGTGACCCAGGGACAGACACCATCACCACAGGTGTGTGTGACTTCTGTTTAGCCTACATTTATATCAATCTGAATTGACCTTTTACTAAATACATGAAATTACATATACATTTACATTAAAGCCACACTTCTATGATGAGAATAGACAGAAATGTCTGGGTCATACATAGACATTATGAACCTTTCATAATTCATTAGCTTTCATACATTCTTACTCAGTAGCAGATATAGTACTTCTCTACTTGTCCCAACCAGTCAATTATTCCATGAAAAAGTATCACACCATTGTATAGAGGCAGTAGTAGTGCCATTGCGGTAAACCATATTACAGACACACAGGCAGTCATGAGTCATGACTGCAGTAAAATTCCACGTGACCATTGAGTCACGATAATCTCCTTTATGCACTCTGGTCAAGCTTTTGTAGTGAGTATCCAATTTGCTAACGACCATCAGGTCCATATCACCTGGCACTCAGGGCTCTATTGTTCCTCTAACCACTCTGACGTCAATGCAAATGCTTTCGAAAATCATATCAAACACATATCATCAAAACAGTAGGCCTACGGTGCTTTTAAAACTCATCCCACCGTGATGATCAATTTAAAGAAAGAAGTTCAACAGCAGGTTGAAACGGTGTAAAACATGGTCGTTGTGGGTGTTGTTTCAAAGCCTAACACAACGAAATGGACAGCGCTTTCTAAGGTGATGATTAATTCAAAAACACACATATGCATATTATAGCTTATGCATATGCATAGGCTTATGAGCCCTAAAAAAATACTGTATTAAAATGATGATTGTGCCGTTATACAATACATAGTCTACTGCATATTACGCATGGCAGAAAAACATAAAACAAAACTGATTTAAGATGTCTTTGGTACATAATTGGTCTAGCCTATACTCCAAAATCAAACACATTTGAGTAATTGCCTTTGAGTGTGAACTGTGTTATTATGCATACTGGATGGACTGGTTACCTTATGCTACGCTCCAAAATGTGTATCCATGAGTCTGGAAGAGAACGTATAGCCCTAGGCGATGCTGTTGGTTCATTGATTGCGCAGGGTGGTTTACAGTTAGCCTACAATTAGTGAATTTGTATTTGATAATGAATAGCCTAGTAATAGGGCATTTTTTATATATTTTTATTATTCATTAAGTGACATATTACCGTTAGCTAAAGGCCTACAGAATAGCTCCCCTTCATGCGTTTCCATCTTCTCTCTCTCCTGTGTTACTTTCTCGAGCGCGCAGGCGGGCTGTCAACAGTTTAGTGAGATATGTTTCGTTGCGAAAACATGTTACTATCGATGTTCCCGAACAGATTTCATTTGGTTTCCCAAATGAAGCACTGGGTGGCAGCAGGACTTATAAGCATACTGTATCTTGTCAGCTAAATGAACTCGCCTACAGCCTATGTCATGGAGCATAGACAGATACTGTAACATAGGCCTACAGTAAGCCAAGTCATATTATTTTCTTCTGAAATACATTTTCTTCATATCACAATGTTTCTTTGGAGCTGACTAAAAATAAATAATGGATTTATTGCGATGATGTAGCCTACATTCAATTGATTTATTAGACTTTTTTTTATCTAGATGTTCCAAAGGCGCTCATCAGCGGCTTGTATGGGTGGAGGCCTGTAGATGCTAAACATATTTATGTTAATTAACGGTAAATTAGCGTGAGACCGGCAGTCGTTTGCATGGCAAGAAGCTGCTGACAAAATGTAATGACCGCCACAGCCCCAGGCCGTCCCAAGTCCCAGTATTGTCAGTACACACGTTTGTTTGCTGAAGCTGTTGTGGCTGCTGGCCTGTAACAAGCCTGTGTTTTCCTCCTCCGTAGCTCTGGACAGGCCTCAGGGTCTTTCTGCTGTCAACGTCACTGACACGACCGCCCTGCTGCTATGGCAACCCACTCGGGCCACTGTCGATGGCTACGTCATCACCTACAGTGCAGATTCAGGTGTGTGTTTCGCAAGAGTCCCAAGGCACAGATTGCCAGGAGCCGACCTGTATTTGTGTACATGATGTATCTATCGAAGGTATCCCTCATCATTAGCCAAATAGACACAGCACAACAGGAGTGTTGGTAGTGGTAACCTAGCGGTAACACTGTTCTCTGTCCTCTGCCGTCTGCAGTGTCCCCAGTGATGGAGCATGTTTCTGGGAACACAGTGGAGTTTGAGATGGGCTCTCTGGTCCCTGCCACCCATTACACAGTTGGGGTATACGCCATGAGGGAGGCACTGAAGAGTGGCACCACCACCACCGAATTCACCACAGGTAATGCTCCAATTAGATGCTTTATACATGAGCATTGGGTCTGATTTTAAATCAAAAATCTAACTCTGTGTGTAGTATTTTATTGTTCACACACTTGATTCTGTGCAGTATTGTATTGTCCATAAATTCAATAATAAAGTAATAATAAAATATTTTGCATTTTGCAACACGATGATGTGGCTGGTGACATTTTCCCTCTTGAAAGTCCAATATCTTGAAAACTTGACTGCTCACATGCAAAACATGTTGCTGCTGTATCAACAGTGAACTAATAAAAACATACCAAAAGATAGTTTTGAGTGGATTCTCCCTTTTACATGTGTTACATATCATATGTAACACACGTACTGTATATGATCCTTTCTCACTTTTTTGTCTGTAGATGTGGATTCTCCTCGTGACCTGGCAGCCAGTAACGTCCAGACAGACAGTGCCACTCTCACTTGGAAGCCCCCGCGTGCCGACATCACCGGATACGTCCTCACCTTCACCTCATCTGACAGCACAGTCCGGGTACGTAGGTCTTTATATGAGTCAGCACACTCTGGCTTCAATTCAATCAATCGCCCGTGGTTATTTTACAGGTACATTTTCCAAAGTGCTTAACATGATGAATAAAGATTGATTTGATTTGAATTGAATACAGGAAGTGGTTCTGAGCCCTACAGCCACATCATACAGCATGACTCAGCTGAGTGGCACTACCGACTACAACGTCAGGCTACAGGCCATCGCTGGAGCCCAGCGGAGCCGCCACGTCACCACCGTCTTCACCACCAGTAAGTAGACTGCTACACACCATTTTCTACTCCTCACAGCTTTGCACTGCATAGGAAATAGGATATAATTTGACAACTGCCCAGTGTACTGTTTTTGACAACTGTGTGTGTACGCGTGCCTTCCTGCACGTACGTGTGTAGTCGGAGTGTTGTACAGATACCCTAAGGACTGCTCACAGGCTCTGCTGAATGGAGACACCACCTCTGGCATCTACACCATCTACGTGGGAGGAGAAGAGAGCCAGCCCATCCAGGTCTACTGTGACATGACCACCGACGGAGGTGGATGGATGGTGAGGAACGCACACACACACAGGTCTAAACACCAGGTTTGATTGGATTTACCTTTACATGTTTGTGAAAGCCAAAGACACCAGGGCTTGTATGACAGGTCCTGTGAACTCTCTTTACAGGTGTTCCTGAGGCGCCAGAGTGGAAAGCTAGAGTTCTTCAGGAACTGGAAGAATTACACTGGTGGCTTTGGGGACATTAATGGTGAATTCTGGTTTGGTGAGTCCACATCTCTCCACCCCTCCTTGTGTTTCTCTTTTTATTCAGCGTTTGTGGCCCATGCGGGAATCAAACCACAGTCCTGGTGTTGCATCACCATGCCCCAGCCAATTAAGCCATCAAATCAAATCAAATGTTATTGGTCGCATACACAAATTTAGCAGATGTTATTGCGGGTAGAGCGAAATGCTTGTGTTTCTAACTCTAGCAGTGCAGTAATATCTAACAATTCACAACAATACACACAGATCAAAAAGTAAAATAATGGAATTAAGAAATATATAAATATTAGGACAAGCAATGTCATGTCTGGAGTATAAATATATTAAAGTGACCAGTGTTCCATAATTAAATTGACCAGTGATTCCATGTCTATGAACATAGGGCAGCAGCCTCTAAGGTGCCGGGTTGAGTAACAGGGTGTAGCCGGCTAGGGACAGTGACTAAGTTCAGGGCAGGGTACTAGGTGGAGGCTGGCTAGTGATGGCTATTTAACAGTCGGATGGCCTTGAGATAGATGCTGTTTTTCAGTCTCTCAGTCTCTCTGTCCCAGCTTTGATGAACCTGTACTGACCTCGCCTTTTGGATGATAGCGGGGTGAACAGGCCATGGCTCGGGTGGTTGATGTCCTTGATGATCTTTTTGGCCTCCCTGTGGCATAGGGTGCTGTAGGTGTCCTGGAGGGCAGGCAGTGTGCCCCCGATGATGCTTTGGGCAGACCGCACCACCCTCTGGAGAGCCCTGCGGTTGCGGGCGGTGCAGTTGCCGTACCAGGCGGGGATACAGCCCGACAGGATGATCTCAATGGTGCATTTGTAAAAGTTTGTGAGGGTCTTAGGGGACCAGCCAATTTCTTCAGCCTCCTAAGTTTGAAGAGGCTCTGTTGTGCCTTCTTCACCACACTGTCTGCATCTGTGGACCATTTCAGATCGTCAATGATGTGTACAACAAGGAACTTGAAGCTTTTCACCTCCTCCACTGTGGAACCGTCAATGTGGATGGGGTTGTGTTCCCTCTGCTGTTTCCTGAAGTGCACGATCAGCTCCTTCATTTTGTTGTTGTTATTTTTCTAGCACCACTCCGCCAGGGCCCTCACCTCCTCCCTGTAGGCTGTCTTGTCATTGTTGGTAATCAGGCCTATTACTGTTGTGTCGTCTGCAAACTTGATGATTGAGTTGTAGGCATGCGTGGCCACGCAGTCATGGGTGAACAGAGAGTACAGGAAGGAGCTGAGCAATCACCCTTGTGGGGCCCCTGTGATGAGGATCAGCGTAGTGGAAGGTGTTGTTTCCTACCTTCACTACCTGGGGGCAGCCTGTCAAGAAGTCCAGGACCCAGTTGCACAGACCTAGGGCCCCAACCCAGGAACCACAGAATAGTTCTGTGATGTCATTTCTTGTTGTTTCAGGTCTAGCCAACCTCCACAAGATGACAACAGCAGGCCAGTACGAGCTGCGTGTGGACCTGAGGGACAACGGGGAGTCGGCCTATGCTCAGTATGACAAGTTCACGATCGCAGAACCCCGTAGCCGCTACAAGATCCACATAGGAGGGTTCAGCGGCACAGCAGGTAAGGACAATGATGATAATAGCTTTATTTACTAGTGTTCCTGTATAGAACATCAAATCAAATCTGGATTTTGTTCAACTCCATTTAGATATCCCAATACACTTTACAGTAAACTGTATAACTCTGATTGACCTATTCACATTTGTTCACACCAGTCACTGTGTGCCCCGTATTTCCTAGGTGACTCGATGACTTATCACCAGGGCCGGCCCTTCTCCACGTATGACAATGACAATGACATCGCTGTCACCAACTGTGCCCTGTCCTATAAGGGTGCCTTCTGGTACAAGAACTGCCATCGTGTCAACCTTATGGGAAGATATGGTGACGATAGTCACAGCAAGGTACGGAAGCCATCTTTCTGCTTCACAAAATCAACGTGTGTTGTGTGTGGGAGTATTATATTCTGATCAGAGTGTGAAACAAGATTATTGTAGGCTTGTAGTTATATTGCGGTGTGTAAAACAATTATACTCTTTTCAGGGTATCAACTGGTTCCATTGGAAGGGACACGAGCATTCAATACAGTTCGCCGAAATGAAGATTAGACCAGTCAACTTCAGAAACTTTGAAAGTCGAAGGAAAAGATCATAGACTTTATACTGCCCTCCTCCCCCCTAGCTCTCTCCAAGCCCCCCCCCCCCCCCCTCCCAGGAGCATCACCCCTTGACCCTCTTTTGACCCTCAATCTTCAGTTCACCAAGTCGCACATCAAGCAAGGACAATCATGTTACTGAATGTGTTTTTATCCAACTAGCTGTCACTATTGGGATGGATACGTTATACCAAAAACGGCAGAATTTGACTTTTGTGTGTTTGATTTATTTTATTGTTTGTGTTCATTGGAAAATGTACAGGCAAAACATGGCTCCTTATAGGTCCAAAGATATTTGAATATGCCGATTAGCAATAAGGCAGATTGATTATGAAATGTGAAACAATGAAGGTGATTTCAGTTACTATTTTTACAGAAGGGGTAAAAAGAGTCCTATTCCAATTTTGACACTCGCTCTTACATTCTAATCTCCCACACTTTCACGTTCTTTCTCTCTGGTAGTTGATTGAAAAGCTGTCTGAGCATTCAGAACCCATTGTACATTACTGCAGTCGGCACAGTTGAACTTTTCAACTAGCAACATTTCAGAGAAACGTGACAATAATAATGTGGCTTGATGCCACATCCCTCAGTCTTCCTAAGGAGGTCTGAAAATAAAGCTATATAGGTTAACAAAGTTCCCCTCTATTCATACAGTAAATCCTTCAACAGACTTGAGGGAAATACCGACTAAATTAGGCATTTGTTTCATGTTGAGTGATTGATATTTAGAATGACATTTTCTATTATTTCCAACCGATTTGAATGATGTTCTTGAGAAGATCACAGTAGGGGTTTGAACCACGGATATAATTGAATACCGGTTTAAATGATGCTTTAATTCTGTTTTCAACTGAATGAAAAACAGATGTCTATATGTAACCCTCGATACAATAAAAGATACTTTGTTAATACTTTGTTTTTTGGCTGCCCATATCAAATTTACCAGTACCCTTTATATACAGTACCCGTTTTCCATTAACAGCAGATGGCAGTGTTGAGTCTTCATGTGTCATGCCTTCATCATAAGAAAAGTACTAATCAGTATGCAACGTCACACAGATTGAGAGTATATTAACTAATAGGTCTACAATTTAAATAGCAAATGTATTCAACAAAACAATAGCACACGTCAACTAATTAGGCTTCTTCTGTAAAAGTGGCTCTTTAATGTTGTCTTTTTGTAATGTAGGGTAAACAATAAAAAAAATAAGTGGGAAATCAAAAGGATTAATTGATTAGGAGAATAAATAAATAAAAAATATTTGTTGACAGCATAAAAAAATCAAAGAACCACAGAAGATATCCATGCTAAGGATTTATCACTGTCATCTCAAATTTAGGTTTAGGTTTAATTTATTTGCGCCAAAGAAAATAAGTTATAAACAACAATACAGATAAAAAAAATATAAAAAACGGTGTGCAGGGGTGGATGGAAGCCCAAGGGCTTAAATAAAAATCACACCAAAAAAAAAATATTCAATACATAAGTACAAAAATAAAAGTGGTTTGTTAAAACAGATAACAAAACCCACTAATCATAAATGTACAAACGAACCAATCAGCAATCACCCCAAAAATGTTAAATGTGTGTGTGCATGTGTGCATGCGTGGATGTGAGTGTGTGAGAATTGGGCTATATGGAGGAGATTACTGAGTAGTTTGGTTCATCAAGCTTGAAGTTATCCAGGCTGTATCAAATCCAGCTGTGAATGGGAGTTCCATAGGGCGGCACACAATTGGCCCAGCGTCGTCCGGGTTTGGCCAGGGTAGGCCGTCATTGTAAATAAAAATGTGTTCTTTAACTGACTTGCCTAGTTAAATAAAGGTTAAATAATAAAATACAAAAGTTATTGATGGATGATGAGGTTTTGCAATTTGAAGATAAGAATTGCAGACTATGGTACCTCTGTATCTGATAGTCAATTCTCTATGTGAGGTGCAGCAGTGGGGAGGGTGAAGGTTATCACAGTGTCTTGTGTTATATAGATGCATTTCAGAATGAATCTGGAAGAATCCATGGAAGGGTTTAGGGAAACTGTCTGGGAGGTATGAATATTTGTAGATAAAAATAAATAATTGGCGTACATTGATGTCATAACTAGACAAGATATTGAGTTTCTTAAACAAAGGTGCAGATGGAACCAGGTAATTAGAGGAGGTGGTTAGTCTTGCAGATGTATTTTGTATGATGAGTAATTTGTGTATGTAGGAGGCATATGTACTGGCCCAGACAATATTACAGTAAATTAGATATTGGCAAATTAAGCTATAGTAAAGAGTTAGGAAGCAAGCAGGATGAACCGAACCACTATTCATTCTGATGATACCAACAGACTGGCAGATCAAACAAGGAATTTGACAAAAAAAAGTTATAATAATTGAACAAATCCACTACTATACTTTTTTTGTGGACAGGTCAGTTCTCATACAGCGTGAGTCATAACTTCTGTACCACACCATGTTCTACTTGCTGATCAGGCCTCAACCAGCTCCATGGTTTACTATCTCTCTTTCTTCTGCTGCTGCTTGATCCTTGTCATTGTGTTTGCATTGTAATCTGGATGAAACTGGGCCCTGACCCGATTCCTGTCATCGCAATCTAGGTCATGAGAAATATGAGTCTATCCAGCCAGCTAGATAGATAGATAGATAGATAGATAGATAGATAGATAGATAGATAGAAAAATATAATCCTGCATCAAAGATCCACCATCATATTTTACAGTCAGTATGAGGTACTTTTCTGCATTGGCTTTGCGTGGTTAAAAACCTCTATTTTCATGTAATCTGACCATAGCACCGCCTGGAGTTTGATAAATGGCATTGGCACTTGGATTGGAAGTTCATGATGCCGTTGACCTTAACAATGGCCCCAGAACCAGTGGAAGCAAAATAGCCCCACGCACAATAGTGGTGGATTTTACGTCACAAAGTGGAATCATACGCAGATAAGAACCCCATATGTACTGGATCTTTGATGTTGTAACGCTATTTTGCTTGTTAAGGTCAACGGCATCCATAACTTTACCCAGTACTAGGCCATTTTAGCCCAAAACTTTGTTGCCTCTGCCAGGCGCCAGAAACTTGGCCGCAAGTGGATCTCCCAGCAATACAATAACCCCAAGCACACATCAAAATCCACAAAGAAATGGTTAATTGACCACTAAATCAACATCTCAGTCTCCGGACTTGAACCCCATTGGAAATCTGTGGTTTGACTTGAAGTAGGCAGTCCAGAAACGCAGACGAAGGATAACCGCTAGGCTACCTGCCACACTGTACTAACAACATGGTATTTGCAGTATGTAATTGCAGTCTTTAAATTTGATAGTAATGTCTATTATATTGTATACATGATAATTATACTAAAAATGGCTACTCAAATGACACCCTATTCCCCATATAGTGCACTACTTATGATATGGCTCTGGTCAAACACAGTGAACTATATGAGAAATAGGGTGTAATTTCAGATTTACCCTGTATTCCCTGAAACAAAGCGCATTTGTTTGGCAACGTCTCACCTCCAAAAGGTTATCCCTAAGTCATTCACAGAGGCAGGCCTCACTCTGAAAGGCTCTAGGCCCCCCAGGACACTATAAAACACAATATATACAACGGATGTGATCCAAAGTTAGACAATGATTCTAGGAACTGTCATGGCGCCGCTGCGTATTGTGCCTGTCAATGTTAACTCAGAGTTATGTCATTATTTGCTCAAAGAGTCTATTAGATAAGCTGTTCCTACGGATGTAATGCAATTCATGACCTATCCAACCTAACAGTGGTGCTTTTTCAGAAAGCCCAGTTTCAACGTTTGGTAGTTTGTTCTGCTTTCCCATGTCATGTGAGTCAAATAATAATGTATGTGCATGTGTACATATTTTCCATTCTTCATCAAAAGCAAATTAGTGATGACATTATCATTGGTGGTAAACTACTCTGTATGCAAATTCAATAATGCTTTGTATTACCCGATACATACCCCTTTATTAGCCCCCCCCCCCCCCCCACACTTATTGTCTAGCAAGTGTTTAAAGGCCTTGATTGTTTAATTCTAACATTATATTATTCAAATATGTAATACAAATCTCCAAACTTCATTTTTGGTTTTGTTTCGTTAGCATTTTGGCATGTTTTTCTAGATTTAGAACATAAAACAACATTTATAAAGCAAACACTGTCCCTTAGTTCTAGCACAGCAAATACTTCAATTCTTTAAGCTTATGTTGCAAAACAGTGATTAAAATATATTTTCTGAATATTGACAAAAAACATTGACTCCATCAGTGACGTAGTTGACAAACCACTGACAACAGATACTTAAAACAGACATATTTTTTACCTCTAAATATAAAAGTTCAATACAAACATTTGTAAAATATGGAAAATTATGAATTTGAAAATCCCCAATGTTGCGCTACATGTCATGAGGACATGAATAAGGGGTCCTTATGGTATAGCTGACCCTGCTCAGTCCTGATTCATTTAGGATTTTAGACAAAAAAGTTGAACAAATCTCCAGACACATCTTTTAGGAATCACAGTTTTGAGAGAAATATGCTTTAAAGTCACAGATTGCTATTGCAAGAAACTACATAAGAACATTTTTCAGTTAATATCCATTATTTTTGGAGAGTTTGGAATTGGGATCCTTTGCTCTGGACAAAGGCATTTCCAGGCATAGAGCCGATGGAAATTAATAATATTAAAAGTATTTTGAAAATTCCAAAAGAAAATATTTTCCCTAATAAAATTCCCCTAAATGTAAGTTTTAAGCTCACATAATGCAACAAAATCAATTGTTTTCAACTATAAAAATAAAATGTCCCTTTCGGATAGGGATTGCCCTGAATTTCAAGAATCTCTGAGCTAATTTCCTGCTATTCTACATTTTGCCACGAGGCTGAGAGAAAATGTTGCAGTTTAAAGCAAATTTCCTGTAATTCTAAACATTTTTTTCATGGCTTATGACGTGCCCAAAGCTCGTGGGTCCCCATGACTTGCGGGTTTGTGCTATGCCAGTGTATTCCGCTTTCATTGTTTATCCTATTGAATCAAATCGGCAATGAAGAAGTAGTTCCACATTTCCACATTGTACTAGTCCACATTGTGCAAAGGTTAGCGTGTGTCCGGAGGGAACCTGTTTACATTGGCCATCACATGTGGCCTCAGAGGAACTCATTGGATTGTCATTAATCACGTTTTTCAAGGAAATCTTTTCCCAAGAGTTTGTTGTATGTCTGTGTTATATTTGAATTGGCTGTACTCTCACAGTCCAGAGTCCCTGACACTGTGGCCCAACACATCTGACACAGGGCTGTCACTGTACTTCCACACTTTCCACACTACTGTAAGAAATCTGTTATAGAAAAAATTCCAAATAAGGCAGGGAATACTCCATTTCGTCCTTCATAAAGGCTTAAAAATGTGTGTTTGTATAAACAAAAGATTTAATTTAGAACACTGTCATGCCCCTTCAAGAAAGAGCTAGACAGGCTAGGTTGGAATTGAAGCCAAAGCTAAATCTCCCAATCTTAACAACTACATCCATCATGTTTGAAATTAAATATGACATAGATGACAGGTTTGAGGATGAAGACAGCCTGAGCCTGGGGATCCAGTTGGAAATGATTGCATTCAAGGAACTCACTATTTGCCTTCTAGGAACACTATTCGCCTTCTTGGAACTCACTTGTTCAATTCACGTGTCTCTGCCAAGAATGATCAGCCCATCCTTTTTGTTGTTGGATGGAGCCCATGTTCAACCCAAAGACATCCTGGTCCAACCAGAAACAGACACCAGATGAAAGGGGGGAGTATTTGGAGATAATAGGAGCTTTATAGTCAAGGTTATCTGGGATGGTTTGAGTGTTTTACAAGGGCTTAGTGCATTAATAATGCAACCAATAGGCTGGCATAGGTGAAAGATGATCCGACAACATGCTAGGATATTACAATTTACATAAAAAATACACACTCTCATTAGCTTTTCATGATCAGTATCTATCTTACATAGAGGCTTTTCCATTCCCATACTTAAGAATCGATAACAGAGAACATGAGACAATTTGTCCACAATACACAAAGGGTCATGAGGAATAATTTGCAGGACCTGCTGACATATTGGAGATTTAAAATGGATGTTTATAACGAATGTGTGCTCGTAATTATGGGTAAGAAAATAAGAGTAGACCTTGCATGATCAGTGTGGCTGAGAATATCAGTGACCTCACACACACACACATACACACACACACACACACACACACGTGGAGGTTATTGCCTATCAAAAGGCTGAATGATCCCCTCTAATAAACCAAAGGAGTGTCATACGAGATAAACAACGCTGCCCATTAAGTTAATTGCTCAGGATCAAATGTATGGATTTCTGTTGCTATTGTTCATTTTTGTGGAGCGGAGCAATTGTGCCCAGGCACTATAGGGCTAGATGGGCAAGGAGGGGAGGGACGGGAGCAGAATTAAATGGTAAATTAATAATTTTATTTACGTTTTCTAAGTAACGACGGTCATTGTAATGTCTGAAACATGATGGCATGGTAAAGCCGTGTTCTTTTTCTTCCGTGGCAATTACGTTTGTTGTTACGCGACACCAACGCTAATGAGGCTGTATAGATGATATATGAGAGAGAGAGAGAGAGAGAGAGAGAGAGAGAGAGAGAGAGAGAGAGAGAGAGAGAGAGAGAGAGAGAGAGAGAGAGAGAGAGAGAGAGAGAGAATTTCAGACTCTTTCGCTGCATGCTGGTTGAATTACAATTCATCCTTTTGTTCTGGTTGAATTGGTATACTTATTCCTTTTGTTAGGTTGTACAACAGCACTAGTGAAATTAATATTCCTGCTTGTACTACAGGATGTATGAGAATAAAATACCTTAATTGTACATCCAATATTCTATGGTGATGGAGAAATTTGATGTGCTGAAAAAGGAGCACATAAAGTTAAAGATTTTGCAAAGGAAATTGAAATGGAGTTGCTGTACATGAAGAAGCCAGTCCATTGAGGGTTACACACAGCAGGGCCATAACCTAAATGCCGTTATACCCTAAAGTACCCTGACTCAACTCATTGACTCTATAAAAGCATTTTCCAATATTTAATCTAAGGTGATGGCATAGCTGACATAGTACATTATATAAAGTGCTGTACATGAATTGTATATGTTGGACTATGGCCTAAGAAGATTTCAACTGTATTAGAAGAGCATGGCATGCAGTTACTGTAGGCCTAAATGACAATCTACTGATGAGAATATAGTCCATGGGAGGGTCGTACATTCGGAAAGTATTCAGACCCCTTAACCTTTGACACATTTTGTTACGTTACAGCCTTATTCTAAAATGGATTCAATAGTTTTTTTACCCTCATCAATCTACACATAGTATCCCATAACGACAAAGAAAAAAACAGAAATAATACATTTACATAAGTATTCAGACCAATTACTCAGTACTTTGTTGAAGCACTTTTGGCAGCGATTACAGCCTCGAGTCTTCTTGGGCATGACGTTACAAGCTTGGCACACCTGTATTTGGGGAGTTTCTCTCATTCTTCTCTACAGATTCGCAGATCCTCTCAAGCTCTGTCAGGTTGGACGAGGAGTGTCGCTGCACAGCTATTTTCAGGTCTCTCCAGAGATATTCAATTGGGTTCAAGTCCTCTGGCTGGGCCACTCAAGGACATTCATAGACTTGTCCCAATGCCACACCTGCAATGTCATGGCTGTGTGCTTAGGGTTGTTGTCCTGTTGGAAGGTGAACCTTCGCCCCAGTCTGGAGCAGGTTTTCATCAAATATCACTCTGTACTTTGCTCCGTTCATCTTTCCCTCAATCCTGAATAGTCTCCCAGTTCCTGCCACTGAAAAACATACCCACAGCATGATGCTGCCACCACCATACTTCACCGTAGGGATGGTGCCAGGTTTCCTCCAGATGTGACACTTGGTATTCAGGCCAAAGAGTTCAATCTTGGTTTCATCAGATCAGAGAAACTTGTTTCTCATGGTCTGAAAATTCTTTAGGTGCCTTTTGGCAAACTCCAAGCGGGCTGTCAAATCAAATCAAATCAAATGTTATTGGTCACATACACGTGTTTAGCAGATGTTACTGCGGGTGTAGCGAAATGCTTGTGCTTCTAGCTCCGACAGTGCAGTAATATCTAACAAGTAATATCTAACAATTACACAATATATACCTAATATACACAAATCTAGTAAAGGAATAAGAAAATTAAAATATATGGACGAGCAATGTCAGAGCGACATAGAATAAGATGCAGTAGAAAAGTATAGGATACACTATATACATATGAGATGGGTAATGCAAGATATGTAGACATTATTAAAGTGACTAGTGTTCCATGTATTAAAGCGGCCAGTGACTTCAAGTCTATGTATATAGTCAGCAGCCTCTATGTGCTAGTGATGGCTATTTAACAGTCTTAAGGCCTTGAGATAGAAGCTGTTTTTCAGTCTCTCGGTCCCAGCTTTGATCCACCTGTACTGACCTCGCCTTCTGGATGATAGTGAGGTGAACATAGCATTGCTCGGGTGGTTGTTGTCCTTGATGATCTTTTTGGCCTTCCTGTGACATCAGGAGCTGTAGGTGTCCTGGAGGGCAGTTAGTCCCCCGGAGGCCCATCTGCTAGCCTTCTAGCCCCAGCCCGCTAGCTGTCTGAATCGCCGTGTCTCCAGCTCGCCTAGCTACTCACTGGACCCTATGGTCACTTGGCTACACATGCCTCTCCCTAATGTCAATATGCCTTGTCTATTGCTGTTTTGGTTAGTGTTAATGGTATTTTGTTCACTGTAGAGCCTCCAGCCCTGCTCAATATGTCTTAGCTAGCCCTTTTGTTCCACCCCCCACACATGCGGTGACCTCACCTGTCTTAAATGGTGCCTCTAGAGACAAAACCTCTCTCATCGTCACTCAATGCCTAGGTTTATCTACTACCATACCCTTGTCTGTACACTATGCCTTCAATCTATTCTTCCGTGCCCGGAAATCTGCTCCTTTGACTCTCGCACTAGACGACCAGTTAGTATAGCCTTTAGCTGTACCCTTATCCTGCTCCTCCTCTGTTCCTCTGGTGATGTAGAGGTTAGCCCAGGCCCTACAGCCCCCAGCACCACTCCCATTCCCCAGGCTCTCATTTGTTGACTTCTGTAACCGAAAAAACCTTGGTTTCATGCATGTTAACATTAGAAGCCTCCTCCCTAAGTTTGTTTTATTCACTGCTTTAGCACACTCCACCAACCCGGATGTCCTAGCTGTGTCTAAATCCTGGCTTAGGAAGGCCACCAAAAATCCAGAAATTTCCATCCCTAACTATAACATTTTCCGAAAAGATAGAACTGCCAAAGGGGGCGGATGTCACGCCCTGGCCTTAGTATTCTTTGTTTTCTTTATTATTTTAGTTAGGTCAGGGTGTGACATGGGGAATGTATGTGTTTTTTGTAGTGTCTAGGGTGGTTGTAAGGTTTAGGGGGTTTAGTAGAGTAGTTGGGTTTATGTTTAGTATAGAAGTCTAGCTGTGTCTATGGTGGAGTGTATGTTTCTAGGTATGTCTATGGTTGCCTGGGTGGTTCTCAATCAGAGACAGATGTCTTTCATTTGTCTCTGATTGTGAGCCATATTTAAGGCAGCCATAGGCATCATGCATTTGTGGGTAATTGTCTATGTCAGTGTGTAGTGTTTGTGTCAGCACTATTTATATGTATAGCTTCACGGTCGTCAGTTGGTTATTTTGTTAGTTTTTGTATAGTTGTTAGTTTCTTGTTTTTTCTCTCTTCTATAATAAAAGAAGATGTACTTTCCACGTGCTGCATGTTGGTCCTCACTCTCTCCTAAAGACGATCGTGACAGAATTACCCACCAATGCGGGATCAAGCAGCGTGAAAAGCGGCAACTGGAGCAGCGCAAGGAGGAATGGAAATGGGAGCGTAATCTAGACTACACTACGTGGGAGGAGATCGACAGGTTGGCGATTGACCCAGGGCGAGTGCCGGAGCCAGCCTGGGATTCTCTGGCGCAGTGCGAGGAGGGATACCGGCAAATGGAGGCAGCACGACGACGCGGTAGGAAGCCTGTGAGTCAGCCCCAAAAAATTATTGGGGGGGGGGCTTAGAGGTAGTGGGCCGAGGGCAGGTAGGAGACCTGCGCCCACTTCCCAGGCTAACCGTGGAGAGCGGGAGTACGGGCGAACACCGTGTTACGCAGTAGAGCGCACGGTGTCTCCTGTACATGTTCATAGCCCGGTGCGGGTTATTCTACCTCCCCGCACTGGTAGGGCTAGATTGGGCATTGAGCCAGGTGTCATGAAGCCGGCTCAACGCGTCTGGTCTCCAGTACGTCTCCTCGGGCCGGCATACATGGCACCAGCCTTACGCATGGTGTCCCCGGTTCGCCTACATAGCCCGGTGCGGGTTATTCCACCTCCCCGCACGGGTAGGGCGACGGGGAGCATTCAACCAGGTAAGGTTGGGCAGGCTCGGTGCTCAAGGGAACCAGTACGTCTGCACGGTCCGGTATTTCCGGCGCCACCTCCCCGCCCCAGTCCAGGTCCACCAGTGCCTACACCACGCACCAGGCTTCCAGTGTGTCTCGAGAGCCCTGTTCCTCCTCCACTCACTCGTCCTATGGTGCGTGTCTCCAGCCCGGTACCACCAATTCCGGCACCACGCACCAAGCCTCCTGTGCGTCTCCAGAGTCCTGTGCATCCTGTTGCTGCTCCCCGCACTAGCCCTGAGATGCGTGTCCCCAGCCCGGTACCACCAGTTCCGGCACCACGCACAAGGCCTAATGTGCGTCCACAGGGTCCAGTATGCCCTGTTCCTTCTCCCCGCACTAGCCTGAAGGTGCGTGTCCTTAGCCCGGTGCCTCCAGTTCCGGCACCACGCACCAGGCCTACAGTGCGCCTCAGCCGGCCAGAGTCTGCCGTCTGCACAGCGGTGCCTGAGCCACCCGTCTGCCAAGCGCCATATGAGCCACCCGTCTGCCAAGCGCCATCTGAGCCACCCGTCTGCCAAGCGCCATCTGAGCCATCCGTCTACCCAGCGCCATCTGAGCCATCCGTCTACCCAGCGCCATCTGAGCCATCCGTCTGCCCCGAGCCGTCAGAGCCATCCGTCTGCCCCGAGCCGTCAGAGCCGCCCGTCTGTCCCGAGCCGTCAGAGCCGTTCGTCAGTCAGGAGCCGCTAGAGCCATTCGTCAGTCAGGATCTGCCAGAGCCGCCAACGAGACAGGATCTGCCAGAGCCGCCAACGGGACAGGATCTGCCAGAGCCGCCAACCAGACAGGATCTGCCAGAGCCGCCAACCAGACAGGATCTGCCAGAGCCGCCAACCAGACAGGATCTGCCAGAGCCGCCAACCAGACAGGATCTGCCAGAGCCGCCAGCCAGCCATGAGCAGCCAGAGCCGCCAGCCAGCCATGAGCAGCCAGATCCGTCAGCCAGCCATGAGCAGCCAGATCCGTCAGCCAGCCATGAGCAGCCAGATCCGTCAGCCAGCCATGAGCAGCCAGATCCGTCAGCCAGCCATGAGCAGCCAGATCCGTCAGTCAGCCATGAGCAGCCAGATCCGTCAGTCAGCCATGAGCAGCCAGATCCGTCAGCCAGCCATGAGCAGCCAGATCCGTCAGCCAACCATGAGCCGTCCAGCCAGGATCCGCCAGAGCCGTCCAGCCAGGATCCGCCAGAGCCGTCATCCAGCCAGGATCCGTCCCTCAGTCCGGAGCTGCCGTCCCTCAGTCCGGAGCTGCCCCTTAGTCCGGAGCTGCCCCTTAGTCCGGAGCTGCCCCTTAGTCCGGTGCTGCCCCTTAGTCCGGTGCTGCCCCTTAGTCCGGTGCTGCCCCTTAGTCCGGTGCTGCCCCTTAGTCCGGTGCTGCCCCTTAATCCAGTGGGGTTAATGTGGAGGGTGGCCATTTGGAGTAGGCTACGGAGGCGGGTAGTGACTGTGGTGGGGTGGGGACCACGACCAGTGCCGGAGCCGCCGCCGTGGACGGACGCCTACCCAGACCCTCCCCTAGACTTTGTGCTGGTGCGCCCGGTGTTCGTACCTTAAGGGGAGGGGGTTATGTCACGCCCTGGCCTTAGTATTCTTTGTTTTCTTTATTATTTTAGTTAGGTCAGGGTGTGACATGGGGAATGTATGTGTTTTTTGTAGTGTCTAGGGTGGTTGTAAGGTTTAGGGGGTTTATTAGAGTAGTTGGGTTTATGTTTAGTATAGAAGTCTAGCTGTGTCTATGGTGGAGTGTATGTTTCTAGGTATGTCTATGGTTGCCTGGGTGGTTCTCAATCAGAGACAGATGTCTTTCATTTGTCTCTGATTGGCAGCCATAGGCATCATGCATTTGTGGGTAATTGTCTATGTCAGTGTGTAGTGTTTGTGTCAGCACTATTTATATGTATAGCTTCACGGTCGTCAGTTTGTTATTTTGTTAGTTTTTGTATAGTTGTTAGTTTCTTTTTTTTTCTCTCTTCTATAATAAAAGAAGATGTACTTTCCACGCGCTGCATGTTGGTCCTCACTCTCTCCTAAAGAAGATCGTGACAGCGGAGTTGCAATCTACTGCAGAGATAGCCCACAGAGTTCTGTCATACTATCCAGGTCTGTGCCCAAACAATTCGAGCTTCTACTTTAAAAATACACCTTTCCAGAAACAAGTCTCTCACCATTGCCGCTTTTTATAGACCCCTTTCAGCCCCCAGCTGTGGCCTGGACACCATATGTAAATTGATTGCCCCCCATCTATCTTCAGAGTTCGTACTGTTAGGTGACCTAAATTGGTACATGCTTAACTCTTAGGGATCCCTTCACCCCCATTCCCACTCGAATCCTGGTAATGGGATTGATTTAACAACATCCAGTGAAATTGCAGTGCGCCAAATTCAAAAACAGAAATAGTCATAATAAAATTCACAAAACATACATGTGTAATACAGCATAATAAAGTTTAACTTCTTGTTAATCCAGCCGCAGTGTCAGATTTTAGGCTTTACGGCGAAGCAGACCATGCGATTATCTGAGGACAGTGCCCCGCATACAAACATGAAAATCATATTTCAACCAGCCAGGTGCGACACATAAGTCAGAAATAACGATATAATTAATTCCTTACCTTTGAAGAACTTCTTCTGTTGGCACTCCAAAATGTCCCAGAAACATCACAAATGGTCCTTTTGTTCGATAAATTCCTTCTTTATATCCCCATAATGTGAATTTATTTGGCGCGTTTGATTCAGAAAATACACCGGTTCCAACTCGCCCAACATGACTACAAAGTATCTAATAAGTTACCTGTAAACTTGGTCAAAACATTTCAAACAACGTTCCTAATCCAAATTTAGGTATCCTAAAACGTAAATAATCACTCAAATTTAAGACTGGATATACTGTGTTCAATACCGGACGAAAACAAAGTGAAATGTGTTCCAGGTCATGCGCACCAAAAGACTTGAGTCCATCTGAGTGACACATGGGAAGAACAGGACTACTTCATTTCTCAAAATAAAAACATCAACCAATTTCTAAAGACTGTTGATATCTAGTGGAAGCCATATGAACTGCAAGCAGATTCCTCTTAAAAAGGGCTTACCATAGAAACCTAATGGAAAACACATTGACCTCCAAAAAGAATTCCCTGGATGGATTGTGCTCCGGGGTTCGCCTGCCAAATCAGTTCTGTTATAGTCACAGACATTATTCAAACAGTCTTAGAAACTTCAGAGTGTTTTCTATCCAAATCTACTAATAATATGCATATCCTAGCTTCTGGGCCTGAGTAGCAGGCAATTTACTTTGGGAACGCTTTTCATCCGGACGTGAAAATACTGCCCCCCTAGCCCAAAGAGGTTTTTAACACCCCGGCCGTCCTACAATCTAAGCTAGATGCCCTCAATCTCACACAAATTATCAAGGAACCTACCAGGTACAGCCCTAAATCCGTAACGATGGGCACCCTCTTAAATATCATCCTGAACAACATGCCCTCTAAATACACCTCTGCTGTCTTCAACCAGGATCTCAGCGATCACTGCCTCATTGCGCGCATAATGGGTCCGCGGTCAAACAGCCACCCCTCATCACTGTCAAACGCTCCCTAAAACACTTCAGCGAGCAGGCCTTTCTTATCGATCTAGCCAGGGTATCCTGGAAGGATATTGACCTCATCCCGTCAGTAGAAGATGCCTGGTGGCTCTTTAAAAGTGCTTTCCTCACCATCTTAAATAAGCATGCCCCATTCAAAAAATGTAGAATGAAGAACAGATACAGCCCTTGGTTCACCCCAGAGTTGACTGCCCTTGACCAGCACAAAAACATCCTATGGCGTTCTGTATTAGCATCGAATAACCCCCGCGATATGCAACTTTTAAGGAAAGTCAGGAACCAGTATACTCAGTCAGTTAAGAAATCTAAGGCTAGCTTTTTCAAACAGAAATTTGCATCCTGTAGCACTAATTCCAAAATGTTTTGGAACAAAGTCCATGGAGAATAAGAGCACCTCCTCCCAGCTGTCTACTGCCTGGGGGATAGGAAACACTGTCACCACCGATAAATCTACGATAATCGATAATTTCATTTCGCATTTTTCTACGGCTGGCCATGCTTTCCACCTGGCTACCCCTACCCCGGGCCAACATCTCAGCACCTCCTGCAGCAACTTGCCCAAGTCCCCATCCCTTCCCCGCTTCTCCTTCACCCAAATCCAGACAGTTGATGTTCTGAAAGAGCTGCAAAATCTGGATTAGACAATCTGGTCTAGACAATCTGGACCCTCTCTTTCTAAAGTTATCTGCAAAAATTGTTGCAACCCCTATTACTATCTTATTCAATCTCTCTTTCGTATCATCTGAGATCCCCAAAGTTTGGAAAGCTGCCGCGGTCATCCCCCTCTTCAAAGGGGGAGACACTCTAGACTAAAACTCTTAGAGACCTATAACCATCCTGCCCTGCCTTTCAAAAATCTTCAAAAGCCAAGTTAACAAACGGATCACCGAGCATTTCGAATCCCACCGTTCCTACTCCACTATGCAATCTGGTTTCCGAGCTGGTCATGGGTGCACCTCAGCTACACTCAAGGTCCTAAACGATATCATAACTGCCATTGATAAAAGACAGTACTGTGCAGCTGTCTTCATCGACCTGGCTAAGGCTTTCGACTCTGTCAATCACAGCATTCTTATCGGCAGACTCAATAGCCTTGGCGTCAAAAAATGACTGCCTCGCCTGGCTCACCAACTACTTCTCAGATAAAGTTCAGCGTGTCAATTCGGAGGGCCTGGTGTCCGGACCTCTGGCAGTGTCTATGGGGATGCCACAGGGTTAAATTCTCGGGCCGACTCTTTTCTCTGCATACATCAATGATGTCGCTCTTGCTGCTGGTGATTCTCTGATCCATCTCTACGCAGACGACACCATTCTGTATCTGGCCCTTCTTTGGACACCGTGCTAACAAACCTCCAAATGAGCTTCAATGCCTTACAACACTCCTTCCATGGCCTCCAACTGCTTTTAAATGCTAGTAAAACTAAGTGCATGCTCTTCAACCGATTGCTGCCCGCACCCTCCCGCCCGACTAGCATCAATACTCTGGACGGTTCTGACTTAGAATATGTGGACAACTACAAATAACCTAGGTGTCTGGTTAGACTGTAAACTCTCCTTCCAGACTTACATTAAACATCTCCAATCCAATTAATCTAGAATCTACTTCCTATTTCGCAACAAAGCCTCCTTCACTCATGTCGCCAAACATACCCTTGTAAAACTGACTATCCTACCGATCCCTGATTTCGACAATGCCATTTACAAAATAGCCTTGAACACTCTACTTCCCAAACTGGATGTAGTCTATCACAGTGCCATCCGTTTTGTCACCAAAGCCCTATAATACTACACACCACTGAGACCTGTATGCTTTCGTTGGCTGGCCCTCAATACATATTCGTCGCCAAACCCCTGGCTCCAGGTCATCAATAAGTCTATGCTAGGTAAAGCCCCATCTTATTTTAGCTCACTGGTCACGATAGCAACACCCACCTGTAGCACACACTCCAGCAGGTATATTTCACTGGTCATCCCCAAAGCCAACACTTAGTTTGGCTGCCTTTCCTTACAGTTCTCTGCTGCCAATGACTGGAATGAATTGCGAAAATCCCTGAAGCTGGAGACTATTATCTCCCTCTCTAACTTTAAGCATCAGCTGTCAGAGCAGCTTACCAATCACTGTACCTGTGCACAGCCAATCTGTAAATAGCACACCCAACTACCTCATCCCAATATTGTTACTTATCCTGTTGTCTTTTGCACCCCAGTATCTCTACTTGCACATCATCATCTCCACTTCTATCACTGCAGTGTTAATGCTAAATTGTAATTATTTCGCCTCAATGACCTATTTATTGCCTTATCTCCCTAATCTTCTACATTTGCACACAATGTACATACATTGTTTTATATTGTGTTATTGACTGCATGTTTGTTTATGTTTAACTCTGTGTTGTTGTTTTTCGCACTGCTTTGCTTTATCTTGGCCAGGTCGCAGTTGTAAATGAGAACTTGTTCTCAACTGGCCTACCTGGTTAAATAAAGGTGAAATAAAAATAAAACATTTCAATTGTTTGCCCCCGGTGATGCGTTGGGCAGACCGCAACCCCCTCTGGAGAGCCCTGCGGTCACGGCGGTGCAGTTGCCGTTCAAGCGGTGAAACAGCCCGACAGGATGCTCTCGATTGTGCATCTGTAAAGGTTTTTGAGGGTTTTAGGTGACAAGCCAAATGTCTCCAGCCTCCTGAGCTTGAAGAGGAACTGTTGCGCCTTCTTCACCACACTGTCTGAGTGGATGTACCATTTCAGTTAGTCAGTTAGGTGCTCCCTCTGCTGTTTCCTGAAGTCCATCTCTTTTGTTTTGTTGACATTGAGTGAGAGGTTATTTTCCCGGAACCACACTCCCAGAGCCCTCCCCTCCTCCATGTAGGCTGTCTCATCATTGTTGGTAATCAAGCCTACTACTGCAAACTTGATGATTGAGTTGGAGGCGTGCTTGGTCACGCAGTCATGGGTGAACAGGGAGTACAGGAGAGGACTAGGTACGCACTCTTGTAGGGCCCCAGTGTTGAGGACCAGCAAAGTGGAGGTGTTGTTTCCTACCTTGATCACCTGGGGGCGGCCCGTCAGAAAGTACAGGACCCAGTTGCACAGGGCGGGGTTAAGTCCCAGGGCCTCGATCTTAATGATGAGCTTGGAGGGTACTATGGTGTTGAATGCTGAACAGCATTCTGACATATGCATTCCTCTTGTCTAGATGGGATAGGGCAGTATGCAGTGTGATGGCAATTGCATTGTCTGTGGGTCTATTGGGGCGGTAAGGAAATTAAAGTGGGTCTAGGGTGATAGGTAAGGTAGAGGTGATATGATCCTTGACTTGTCTCTCAAAGCTCTTTATGATGACAGAAGTGAGTGCTACGGGGCGCTAGTCATTTAGTTCAGTTACCTTTCTTGGGTACAGGAACAATGGTGCCTCAACACAATCCTGTCTCGGAGCTCTACAGACAACTCCATCGACCTCATGGCTTAGATTTTACTCTGACTTGCACTGTCAACTGTGGGACCTTATACAGTGGGGCAAAAAAGTATTTAGTCAGCCACCAATTGTGCAAGTTCTCCCACTTAAAAATACGAGAGAGGCCTGTAATTTTCATCATAGGTACACTTCAACTATGACAGACAAAATGAGAAAAAAAATCCAGAAAATCACATTGTAGGATTTTTAATGAATTTATTTGCAAATTATGGTGGAAAATAAGTATTTGGTCAATAACAAAAGTTTATCTCAATACTTTGTTATATACCCTTTGTTGGCAATGACAGAGGTCAAACGTTTTCTGTAAGTCTTCACAAGGTTTTCACACACTGTTGCTGGTCCCAATACAACATAAAAGTCCCAATACAACATTTTTTATCCGAATTTTATTTGATCTGAATTTGATCAAAGTCATGTCGAAAAGTGTAAAGAGGCACACTACACGAGCAGCCAATTTGAATTTATTATGGATCCCCATTAGCTGTTGCCAAGGCAGCAGCTACTCTTCCTGGGGTCCACTTTTTTAAAAACATTTATTTAACTAGGCAAGCCAGTTAAGAAGAAATTCTTATTTTCAATGACAGCCTAGGAACAGTGTTCCTTGTTCAGGGGCAGAATGACAGATTTTTACGTTGTCAGCTTGGGGAGTCGATCCTGCAACCTTTCAGTTACTAGTCCAACGCTCTAACCACTACGCTACCTGTCGCCCCATTGAGTCAATTATATTATATATAAAACAAAATATAAAACAGTACATCATATAACATTATTACACCACTACATACCTACAATACAAAATGAAGAATACCACCATACAACAATATTACAATGTTACGTGTGTGTAGAGTGCGTGTGCTAGCGCTTGTGTGCGTATGCGTTTGTCTGTACCTTTGTGTGTGTCTCTTCACAGTCCCCATTGTTCAAAATTGTGTATTTGTACCAGTTCTTTTAAATCTGATTCTGCTGCTTGCATCAGTTGCCTGATGTGGAGTAGAATTCCATGTAGTCATGGCTCTATGTTGTGCTGTGCGCCTCCCATAGTCTGTTGTGGATTTGGGGATTGTGAAGAGACCTCTGGTGGCATGTCTTGTGAGGTATGCATGGATGTCTGAGCTGTGTGCTAGTAGTTTAAACAAACAGCTCGGTACATTCAGCTTGTCACACAAGTAGTGATGAAGTCAATTGCTCTTCCACTTTAAGCCATGAGAGATTGACTTGCATATCATTAATATTAGCTCCCCGTGTACTTTTAACTTCTACTTCCTCCCAATCCGGGGTCCGGGAGCACCCCCACCAGTAAGAAAGCTGACTAGCATAGCCTAGCATAGCGTCACAAGTAAATAGTAGCATCTAAATATCATTAAATCACAAGTCCAAGACACCAGATGAAAGATACACATCTTGTGAATCCAGCCATCATTTCTGATTTTTTAAATGTTTTACAGGGAAGACACAATATGTAAATCTATTAGCTAACCACGATAGCAAAAGACACAACTTTTTTTCCCTGCATAGGTAGCTATCACAATTTCGACCAAATAAAGATATAAATAGCCACTAACCAAGAAACAACTTCCTCAGATGACAGTCTGATAACATATTTATTGTATAGCATATGTTTTGTTAGAAAAATGTGCATTTTCAGGTATAAATCATAGTTTACCATTGCAGCCACCATCACAACTCTCACCAAAGCAACTTGAATAACTACAGAGACCATCGTGTATCATCTAATTACTCATCATAAAACATTTCTTAAAAATACACAGCGTACAGCAAATGAAAGACACAGATCTTGTGAATCCATCCAATATTTCAGATTTTCTAAGTGTTTTACAGCGAAAACACAATATAGAGTTATATTAGCTTACCACAGTAGCAAACATCACAACAGCAGTGATTCAAGTCAAAAATAGCGATAACGTATAAACCACCAAAATATATTAATTTTTTCACTAACCTTCTCAGAATTCTTCAGATGACAGTCCTATAACATCATATTACACAATGCATATAGAGTTTGTTCGAAAATGTGCATATTTAGCGGCACAATTCGTGGTTATACAACGTGATTAGTGGCCAAAACTTCAAGCAATCTGTCCGGCGCCATCTTGGAGAGGCACCTATTCTAATCGAAAACTATTCATAAACTTGACTAAAAAATACAAGTTGGGCAGCAAATGAGAGACAAATTAGTTCTTAATGCAATCGCTGTGTTACATTTTTTAAATTAACGTTACTTCAGCATACAGCGTGCGCTAAAGCAAGACCGCACCGAAATTCATGGCGGAATTATTATTTGACATTTTTCAACATAAATACGAATTAACAACATAAAGATTGCTTACTATTTGCCGAGCTTCCATCAGAATCTTGGGCAAGGTGTCCTTTCTCCAGAACAATCGTCTTTTGGTTGAAAGATGTCCTCTTCTCATTGAGAAATAGCAGCTAACAATAGCCACCCACTGGAGAGGTGCCCAACTAGTGAAAGCCCGTCACAAAGAAATCCAGGAAAATCGCAATAAACTGATATAAACTGCTATAAGTCGGTTTAAATTAACTACCTTATGATGTCTTTAACACCTATAACGAATAAAAACATGACCGGAGATATAGAACTGCTAAAACAAAAGCGTTTGCAGGACGCCATTGTGATGTCTTCTTGCGCCAGATTCCCAGTTGAAAAGAATGGTACTTCCGTTCCATGATCATTTATAGTGGCCCAGATTGCGCAATCCACTCCATTCAAATTCTCCCCGCTTACTGACATCTAGAGGAAGGCGTATGCAGTGCATGTAGCCCGATGGCTTACATGGGGACTTATAAACTGGCCTCAGAACAGGGACCTCGATTTCTGAAATCTCACTCCCTGACAGGAAATGTGCTGCAGAATGAGTTCTGTTTCACTCAGAGAAATAATTCAAACAGTTTAAGAAACTAGAGTGTTTTCTATCCAATAGTAATAATAATATGCATATTGTACGAGCAAGAATTGAGTACGAGGCAGTTTAATTTGGGAACGTAAATATTACAAAGTCCCAACAGCACCCCCTATTGAGAAAAGGTTTTAATGGCCAGCTGACCTGTTCTGAGCCAATTGTAATTCTCCTAAGTCCTTGTGACAAAACTAGGGTCTTTAGGACCTGCCCTGATCATAGTGTTGTAAGAAGGCATTGCAACGCTTTATTATGGACAGACTTCTCCCCATCTTAGCTACTGTTGTATCAATATGTTTTGACCATGACAGTTTACAATCCAGGGTTACTCCAAGAAGTTGAGTCACCTCAACTTGCTCAATTTACACATTTTTCATTACAAGATTTAGTTGAGGTTTAGGGTTTAGTGAATGATTTGTCCCAAATACAATGTCTTTAGTTTTTGAAATATTTAGGACTAACTTATTCCTTGCCACCCATTCTGAAACTAACTGCAGCTCTTGTTAAGTCTTGCACTCTTTCTCCACAATATAGCAGGGGGTGTAAAGCCATAACACATATGTTTTTCCAGCAGCAGATTATGATTGATAATGTCAAAAGCCGCACTGAAGTCTAACAAAACAGGATTGGTTGTTTAGCAAGAAAACCAACGCGTGCGCAACTAAAATTGCCGTTACCATTATAGTAGACATTGAGCGTCTATAACCAAAATGGATTAAACTCTGTTGTTGGCGGTTGGTAGCTATAGCTAGCCACATGCTAACCTGAGTGCTAGTACTAGCAGCAGTAAATCCAGGTACAATGGCTAAAACAAACATTGGCTGCCATGATATCCTGTAAGTTATATTTGCAAATAAAGATCGGGCAGTTCAGCGAAAATAAAGACACACCTTGAAATAAACAATGACATTAATCCGATTGGTATTTAACCACTCATTTCTGCAAAACGTGCCGTATTCTGTTGATGGAGTTGTTATAGCTTACTTTCTAGCTAGCTTATTCCATTGCCTAACTCCATGCTACATCCGTGTCAGTAGTCCAGTTCGTTTTGTATGGCCTAGTTTTTTTATCATCTACTAGCTAGCAACATAACATGGCAAAACTCTTTGGGCACTTTAGTACCACAGCTCTTTCAGAAAGTATTCACACCCCTTTACTTTTTGTGTTACAGCCTGAATTTAAATGTTTTATTTTGTGTCACTGATATACACACAATACCCCATAATGTCAAAGTGGAATTTTGTTTGTTGAACATTTTTTATATTAATGAGAAAGGAAAAGCGGAAACGCCTTGAGTCAATAAGTATTCAACGCCTTTGTTATGGCAAACCTAAATAAATTCAGGAGTAAAAATGTGCTTAACAAATCACATAAGTTGCATGGAGTCATTCTGTGTTCAATAATATGACTACTCCATCTCTGTAGTGCACACGTTAAGTCCCTCAATCAAGTAGTGAATTTCAAGCACAGATTACAACCACGAAGACCAGGGAGGTTTTTCAATGTCTCACAAAGAAGGGCACCGATTGGTAGATGTGTAAATTGGTGGGCTTCCGAGTGGTGCAGTGGTCTAAGACACTGCATCTCAATGCACGAGGTGTCACTGCAGTACCTGGTTTGAATCCAGGCTGCATCACATCGGCTGTGATTGGGAGTCCCATAGGGTGGTGCATATCCATTGGTGCATGCATTTATTAAGTAGGCTTTGGAAAGTGTATCAATACACCCAGTCACCCAAAAATACAGGTGTCCTTCCTAATTCAGTTGCTGGAGAAGAAGGAAACTGCTCAGGGATTTCACCATGAGGCCAATGATGATTTTAAAATGGTTACATAGTTTAATGGTTACCACTCTTCATATTTTCAAGCAAGTTGTTGGCTGCATCATGTCATTGACATGAAGGAAATGGAATACAGTTAAGCACAGGCAAAATCCTAGAGGAAAACCTGGTTCTATCCAACAGACACTGGGAGACGAATTCACCTTTCAGCAGGACAATAACCTAAAATAAGGCCAACTCCACACTGGAGTTGCTTACCAATATGACATTGGTAAGTTCTTGTGTGGCCTAGTTACAGTTTTGTTAGGGTTAGGCCTGTTTTTTCTCAATTTCCGCCTGAATGACGTTTCACATCGCTGTGGACGAATTTTGGCCCACTCTATTTTGCAGAAATGTTTTAATTCAGCCACATTGGAGGGTTTTCGAGCATGAACCGCCTTTTAAAGGTCACGCCACAGCATCTCAATCGGATTCAAGTCCGGACTTTGACTAGGCCACTCAAATCTTCTTTTTGTTTTTTTAAGCCATTCAGAGGTGGACTTGCTGGTGTGTTTTGGATCATTTTCCTGCTGCAGAAACCAAGTGGGCTTCAGCTTGAGGTCATGAACTGATGGCCGGACATTCTCCTTCAGGGTTTTTGGTAGAGAGCAGAATTCATGGTTCCATCAATCACAGCAAGTCGTCCAGGTCCTGAAGCAGCCCCAGACCATCACACTACTACCACCATTGTCACCATTGTCAAATAAGCCATCTTCTTTTATTATAGAAGAAAAAACGAAACAAAACACTTACAAACTAACAAAACAACAAACGACCGTGAAGCTATAAACGTAGTACACATGCTACAAACGGTCAACATAGACAATTCCCCACAACAAACTAAAGCCTATGGCTACCCTAAATATGGCTCCCAATCAGAGACAACAGAAACCAGCTGTCTCAAATTGGGAACCCATTCAGGCAACCATAGACTTTCCTAGACAACTACACACAACATAGACACAGCTAGACAACTATACCAAACATAAACCCAACTACTCTAAATAAACCCCCTAAACCTTACAATCACCCTGGACACTACAAAACCCACATAAATACCCATGTCACACCCTGACCTAACTAAAATAATAAAGAAAACAAAGAATACTAAGGCCAGGGCGTGACATAGCCCACCCCCTTAAGGTGCGAACTCCGGGCGCACCAGCACAAAGTCTAGGGGAGGGTCTGGGTGGGCATCTGACCACGGTGGTGGCTCAGGCTCAGGGCGAGGTCCCCACCCCACCATAGTCAATCCCAGCTTATATCTCCCCCTACAAATGACCACCCTCATATTACCCCCACTTAATCCTTTGGGTAACATCGACACAAGGGGCAGCACCGGGATAGAGGAATAGCTCAGGACAAAGGGATAGCTCAGGACAGAGGGATAGCTCAGGATAGAGAGGTAGCTCAGGATAGAGAGGTAGCTCAGGATGGAGGGGCAACTCCGGACTGAAAGGCAGCTCCGGACAGAGAGACAGCTCTGGACTGAGGGGCAGTTCTGAATAAATAGCCGCTCTGGGCTGAGGGACAGCTCATGACTGGCTGACGGCTCTGGACGCTCATGGCTGGCTGACGGCTCTGGACGCTAAATACCCATGTCACACCCTGACCTAACTAAAATAATAAAGAAAACAAAGAATACTAAGGCCAGGGCGTGACAACCATATTTAACTGTTGGTATGATGTTCTTTTTCTGAAATGCGGTGTTACTTTTACGCCAGATGTAACGGGACGCACACCTTCCAAAAAGTTCAACTTTTGTCTCGTCAGTCCACAGAATATTTTCCCCAAAGTCTTGGGGATCATCAAGATGTTTTTTGCCAAAAGTCAGATGAGCCTTTATGTTCTTTTTGGTCAGCAGTGGTTTTCGCCTTGGAACTTATGGTTGAGTCATGAACACTGACCTTAACTGAGGAACGCGAGGCCTGCAGTTCTTTAGATGTTGTTGTGGGTTCTTTTGTGACCTCTTGGATGAGTCGCCGCTGCACTATTGGGGTAATTTTGGTAGGCCGGCCACTCCTGGGAAGGTTCTGTTCCAAATGTTCTCCATTTTGTGTTTATTTTGGTTATCTTTTGTGTAATATTAAAATTTGTTTGATGATCTGAAACATTTAAGTGTGACAAATGTGCAAAAAAAATAAGAAATCAGGAAGGGGGCAAATACTTTTTCACAGCACTGTATATCATGTAACGTGCCCTTCAAAGTACTGTTGTACACGATGCACATAATATAGAGTTAGCCTACCTAAGAGGATTGCAACTGGAGCATGACATGCAGTTAGTTACAATTCCACCAATAACGGCAAACTAGTCCATTGGAGGCTCACAACCTCATTCTGTTTCTATACAGAATGGGTCCCACAGTTGGCATCTGGGGCAGTGACCTTTCTGACCTAATTTCCATGTTAGAGCATTCTCACTGATTACAAGCTCTCTAATTCAACACCATCATTATTGTGGGGGCAACAGCAAATCTTCCTTCCATCACATCTAAGCCAAAATGACACCAATGTTGATTAAACTTCCCAAATCAACTCATCTTGATCCGTTCGGCCGTTACCGAGAACCACATACCAGATTTTTTTATACAGGGTCGTTAGCATTAGGAAAAAAAAAAATATTCTGCCCCCACCTAGCTCAAGATCTAAGCATCTTGTGTGTGTATGTGTGTGTGTGTGTGTGTGTGTGTGTGTGTGTGTGTGTGTGTGTGTGTGTGTGTGTGTGTGTGTGTGTGTGTGTGTGTGTGTGTGTGTGTGTGTGTGTGTGTGTGTGTGTGTGTGTGTGTGTGTGTGTGTGTGTGTGTGTTCGTTCGCTTTTTCAGGACCCTGACTTTCAAAGATCATTCGTAAAAATCCAAATAGCTTAACAGATCTTTATTGTAAAGAGTTCAAACACTGTTTCCCATTCTTTTTCAATGAACCATAAACAATTAATGAACATGCACCTGTGGAATGGTCGTTAAGACACTAACAGCTTACAGACGGAAGGCAATTAAGGTCACAGTTATGAAAACTTAGGACACTAAAGAGGCCTTTCTACTCACTCTGAAAAACACCAAAAGAAAGATGCCCAGGGTCCCTGCTCATCTGCGAGAACGTGTCTTAGGTATGCTGCACGGAGGCATGAGGACTGCAGATGTGGCCAGGGCAATAAATTACAATGTCCGTACTGTGAGACGCCTAAGACAGCGCTACAGGTAGACAGGACAGACAGCTGATCGTCCTCAAAGTTGCAGACCACGTGTAACAACACCTGCACAGGATCGGTACATCCGAACATCACACCTGCGGGACAGGTACAGGATGGCAACAACTGCCCGAGTTACACCAGGAACGCACAATCCCTCCATCAGTGCTCAGACTGTCCGCAATAGGCTGAGAGAAGCTGGACTGAGGGCTTATAGGCCTGTTGTAAGGCAGCTGCTCACCAGACATCACCGGCAACAACGTCGTCTATGGGCACAAACCCACCATCGCTGGACCAGACGGGACTGGCAAAAAGTGCTCTTCACTGACGAGTCACGGTTTTGTCTCACCAGGGGTGATGGTCGGATTTGCGTTGATGGTCGAAGGAATGAGCGTTACACCAAGGCCTGTACTCTGGAGAGGATCGATTTAAAGGTGGAGGTTCCGTCATTGTCTGGGACTGAGCTTGTTGTCATTGCAGGCAATCTCAACGCTGTGCGTTACAGGGAAGACATCCTCCTCCCTCATGTGGTACCCTTCCTGCAGGCTCATCCTGACATGACCCTCCAGCATGACAATGCCACCAGCCACACTACTTGTTTTGTGCGTGATTTCCTGCAAGACAGGAATGTCAGTGTTCTGCCATGGCCAGTGAAGAGCCCGGATCTCAATCCCATTGAGCACGTATGGGACCTGTTGGATCGGAGGGTGAGGGCTAGGGCCAAATATTTCTAAAAAATATATTTTGAATTTCGCGCTCTGCCTTTTCAGTGGAATGTGGGAGGAGTTCCGCTGGCGGAACGCCAGAGCAGTACAGGTTAACAACTTCTTATGGCTGCAAGCCCGATGTCGGTACACTTATGACAACAGCCAGCTCAAGTGCAGGGCGCGAAATTCAAAAGATATTTTTTAGAAATATTTAACTTTCACACATTAACAAGTCCAATACAGCAAATGAAAGATAAACATCTTGTGAATCCAGCCAACATGTCCGATTTTTAAAAAGTTTTACAGCGAAAACACCACGTATATTTATGTTAGCTCACCACCAAATACAAAAAAGCACAGACATTTTTCACAGCACAGGTAGCTTGCACCAAACCAACCAAACTAACCAAGAACCAACCAAACTAACCAAGAAACAACTTCATCAGATGACAGTCTTATAACATGTTATACAATAAATCTATGTTTTGTTCGAGAAATGTGCATATTTGAGGTATAAATCAGTTTTACATTGCAGCTACCATCACAGCTACCGTCACAAATAGCACCGAAGCAGCCAGAGTAATTACAGACACCAACGTGAAATACCTAAATACTCATCATAAAACATTTCTGAAAAATAGATGGTGTACAGCAAATGAAAGACAAAGATCTTGTGAATCCAGCCAATATTTCAGATTTTTAAGTGTTTTACAGCGAAAACACAATATAGCGTTATATTAGCTTACTACAATAGCCAACCACACAACAGCATTGATTCAAGGCAAACGGTAGCGATAGCGACAAAACCAGCAAAAGATATTAATTATTTCACTAACCTTCATAAACTTAATCAGATGACAGTCCTATAACATCATATTACACAATACATATATGGTTTGTTTGAAAATGTGCATATTTAGAGCTGATATCCGTGGTTATACATTGTGCTAACGTAGCATCTTTTTCCCAGAATGTCCGGGTATATTTATGACACTCACCTATTCCGACCAAATAACTAATCATAAACGTTACTAAAAAATACATGTTGTATAGGAAATGATAGATACACTAGTTCTTAATGCAATCGCCGTGTTAGAATTCGAAAAATAACTTCATTACGACATCCAGTTTACGTTATAGCGAGAGAGCGCACAAAATCTGGGCGCAAACTAATAGTAAACATGTTCGACAGATATATGAAATAACATCATAAATAGGTTCTACTTTTGATGATCTTCCATCAGAATGTTGTACAAGAGGTCCTTTGTCGGGAACAATCGTTGTTTGGTTTTAGAATGGCATTTTTCCCTCTTGAATTAGCAAGCACACTAGCCAAGTGGCGCGAAGCTCTCATTCGTCACCAAACGCAAAGAACGCAACACGCCTAACCTCCCGAAAAAAATTCAATAATATGATAAAACTATATTGAAAAAACATACTTTACGATGATATGGTCACATTTATCAAATAAAATCAAAGCCAGAGATAGTAGCCGTCTATAACGACAGCTTTTCAGAAGGCAATCCCCGGTTCCTTCTCGCACCTTCCTGAAAACAGGAAATTGGTGTCACGTCATGCCAAGAGCTCTTATTCGACCTCAGATCAAGCTATACACTCCATTTCTTCTCTCACTGCCTATTGACATCTAGTGGAAGGCGTATGAAGTGCATGTATACTAATACATATCAAGCAAATTAATAGGAATGCCCTGGAACAGAGCATCGATTTCAGATTTTCCACTTCCTGTCAGGAAGTTTGCTGCAAAATGAGTTCTGTTTTACTCACAGATATAATTCAAACGGTTTTAGAAACTAGAGAGTGTTTTCTATCCAATAGTAATAATAATATGCATATTGTACGAGCAAGAATTGAGTACGAGGCCGTTTGAAATGGTCACCTTTCATCCAAGCTACTCAATACTGCCCCTGCAGCCCTAAAAAGTTAAGAAATAATGATTAGAAAACATACTGAGTAATGGTGATGGTGAAATATGTATGAATGCAGATAGTTGTGTAGGGGTTCAAATGTGAGGTGCCAAGTTTAGGTATAATGTCTTCTTATGTGACAGTTATAAAGGCTTTATGAATGCCTACATAAGAACAGCTACAAAGAAAATTGTGTCATGTTATTTTTATAGCTGTAGGCTATCTCTACAGTGGAAAAACATTTTCAGTTGGCAACTTTGCTTTTTGTGGTTATCTTCTAAGTAATTCTGATATATATCCCAGCACGAAGAGTTAATGTATCAGTTTTATGGCTTATGAAATATGTGTTATATTATACTACTGCTATAAGGATATTTATAAAGGCTATTCTTCACCTTGAGAGACAAGATAACCAATCAAGGTAATACTGGAGAACGTATCAGTAAAACAGGACTGTGAGGACTGGTCATTGAAGTGATTATTGATTACTCAGGAGGTAAAGATTGCTGCCTATAAGCACGGAAGAAGGTTAGGATAGACCCAATGGCCACCTCAAGACCTCCACGGCATTGTATGCTCTGACATACTGTAATATACGCAGGGAGTCAGGAAGCAGGTGCAGAAGGTGAGTTTAATAATAAGAAACATGAAGATATCAAACCAGGAGTAGCGTACCGAACGGAAACAAAACCAATACTGCCTGAAGACTGAGGCTTCTGAGGGCTAAATAAAGTGGAAGTAATCAAGGTAATGATGAATTCCTGGTGTGCATAACGATGGGGAGCAGGTGTGCTTAATGTGGGTTGCCAGGACCGGATGGTTAGTAGACCGGCGACATCGATGCCTGAGTGGGAGAGTGGGAGTAGGCGTGACACATAAATAACTTACTACAATTTTCCATTGGAACTTGCAGTATGTGAAGAAATGTATCAGCTGCATTGAGACAGAGCAATAGTTATTGTTGCATGGTCAGTGACAGAATTTGTATTTACTCCTCCAAGCCAAACCTTTTCTTATGAAATACTGTATATCCTCATTACGAGGTAAACATCTCCACTGACTATTTCCTCTTATTAAAGCCGAACCAACCATCAATGCAAAGGTGACCCCACTACACAATGCATGACACCAAACATAAAATGCTTCTAGCAAAAGACATGTTACAATATTTAAGGTTGTATTACTGGACACATAGAAATTCCATCATGTTATATTGCTGGTGACTCTCTTTACGCCTCACATCAGACTGTTTTCCATATATCAGAGGGCACAGTCATTTAAGTGCCTTTAGGTTGGGAGGTACTGAAACTGGAGGGAATGCTAGAGGCACGCACCATGGATGTTGACTAGAAGGTAGTCTTTTCAACAACTGTCTCTGTTGGTGATACTGAATGTAGATCATGTCCACTGCGCCAGGTTCCTTAAACTCACCTTAGCTCCATGCCTCAAGAACCCCATGGAATGCAAAAATAAGTAATAATCAAGTATTGAGCAGGGCTAATAGTGCTGAATTCTCATTTGAAATGTGTATAACTCAAATGTCTATTTCCTCTCCCATTGAGAGGAAATAGCAAGGAGTTGGTATACTAGGTGAAGAGCAAGCATGCCACTCAACATTGGATAAGATGATGGAAGTCAGCATTAGCCTCATTCTCCCCCAAAACTCATTCCCCTATCGGTGACCTACCTACCTACCTACCTACCTACCTCTACCTACCTACCTACCTACCTACCTGTCCGTCCGTCCGTTCAGTTCTGTAAGAGATACTGTAATACTGCAGAGCAAATATAGGACATCTATATTGGACTTTGGGTAGCTCAGATGTTCGTGACAGCTGCTTACAGATCATTTACCATATACTAATCTTATGGTCGGAGAATATTGGTATATTGATCATGGATCCTTCTGCTGTTGATGACCTATCGCCCTTCTTCATATTCAAAGTTCCAACATTTCCTTAAAGGTTAGCCCTACAGCCTTTGGCAATTTGCAAATGTCTCAGAAATGTAAAAGGTTAGACTTGTACATGCAGAGAAGAACCATTGCCTATAGTCAAATCTTAGCCTCAGCCCCAGCCCTGTCTCCATGTCTTGGTTGACTTGGAGGGGAGGATAGCTATCCGGAACCAGTTTCTGATGGAGAAAACTGATTTGCGGTGACAGTTGAATACAAAACTGTCAGTTCAAAATGTATCTTGAAGAGCCAGCCTTTTTTGGTGGAGGCAGCTACAATTAATCCATAATCCCAAATTAACCCGTGTCTGCACTCAATTCATGAAACCAGCAGGGGACTAAAGCCAAGAAATCTCACGCCATGCAATCATGAAATTGTACTTTGTTCAATTTCAACACAGTCTTAAATGTGTTGTAGGATGATTTGTTAGTGTCTGGGGTAGGCTACATAAGGACCTATGTCCTTAAGATATCACTCATAGACATTATGGATCCTTTGTGAATTAGGGTCATTGCAAATAGGCCTATTTGATTCTCCAAATCAGACATGACCAATAAAATCCTTTGCAGC
The DNA here is from genome assembly GCF_029448725.1 of Salvelinus fontinalis. Taxonomy (NCBI): domain Eukaryota; kingdom Metazoa; phylum Chordata; class Actinopteri; order Salmoniformes; family Salmonidae; genus Salvelinus; species Salvelinus fontinalis. The sequence continues at coordinate 22,378,022 of NC_074674.1, forward strand.
CCTTAAAACAGGATTTCTTTTAAAGCAGACGTTACAAAACCATAGGACAACAGCAAAGCTTCTGTCCTGTTCAATGCACACATTGATCTCGGGTCAGCCCTGTGAAATGCATGCATTACGCCACTACCAAACGTAATTTATGGCGACACACCCGTGTTTCATACAGTACTACAATTCACTCTCACTAATCAGAGCTAATGCCATCGCTGTCATTTCCACAGTGCCTATTTGATTACCAGAGACCAGAGAAAGACACCCTGCTGTACTGTACCATCAGTCACGCGCAATTAGATATTCAGGCCCACTTGTGGACTGTCATCTTTCAGTGAAAGTGAATTAAAAACACCAATGCTGGGTATCTTGAGATCGAGGCTGTCATCTATAGGTAAAATTACATTACAGCATCACAGAGGTTTACATTTTTTTATCCCTTAGAAAGTATGATATTATTCCCCCATATCGATCTCTAATTAAAACGTGCCATCAATTATCCACGGATAGCTCGTATATCATTACTTTGTTAATCTATGACCCGCAAACCACTTCCTTTTCAGAGAAGTTATACGCTTTGACTTTGAAACGGTATGTTCTCCAAGTAATTGAAATGAGGTAATCGTCAGAAGGCTTTGATTTCAAAGCAACCCAAAGATTGTTGGATAGATGTTTCTTTGTCTTATTATCCATCCACCATTATTCAAGTGGCTACTGCTCCAACTGCCAATCGTCAACCGTCAAAGTTCAGTCAACTCCAATAACCTTAGGTTGTTGCACAGGTTTTTGGGGGCACCTTAATAGTGGAGGACACAGCAAAAACATGGTTTACATGTGTTTGATACCATTCCATTCGCTCCATTCCAGCCATTATTATGAGCCGTCCTCCCCTGGGTTGTTGCCATATGAAATGGTTAGCAGTCAAGACAGGGTGCGTCCTATCATGGCACCAACCAGACAGACACTATGGAACCTATTGCTTCGAGGCAAGCTGCCATGTCAGCACAATAAACACTTAATGGTTAACTCTATAGGAACATTTACAACATGCATTCTATTACAAGCATGTGAGTTGGTTCTGAAGTCATCTTAATTCCCCTTTAATTATATTTTATTATGACAGGTGACAGAGTTGGTTGTTGGCTATCTGGGCATCAGGGTATGAGCGGTGTAAAGTTGAGCAGAAGGTGAGCTGATGTATGCTGTTTTCTACTCTAGCCCTACAGTTTGAGTAGGGACCGTTGTTTTCCCTGTCCATGTCAACTGACCAGGAACAATCTATGAGTTAAGGGAAACTCCTGACCCTACTAATGAGCCTTCTGAGCCTTATAGTATCCAGGCAGGCATTCCATCCAGCCAAAGCATTAAGCCGTCTACCGGCCTTTAACTAACTAAGCATGGACTTACCAGCTTCAGTGTCCCACTTTAGCTCAGGTGGTGAGATAAGAAGATGAATCATGGCAGTAATTAAAGCCTGGAGGGACTGTGAGAGTGTTTCAGTAGTGTAAAGTGGCTTCCTTTATCCTCGTCCCTTTCCTTTATTTGGTGTACTAATGTGATAGGACTGGACAAGTGAAGGCCGATTTTCAGCACACCTGGGTTCAAATACACGCATTTTTGTATTTTTATTTTAAATACTTATTTTCTGTGTAGTTGAGAACTTTTTTAACAATGTGGCCATATCAACTACTTCTATTTAAAGTATTTTAAATAATTTCCAAATAATTTCCAATAAATACTTTTTGGAACTATTTTCAAATACCTGATATCAAATACATTTCAAATTCCCGTAGGTCTGGGTTCAAATGCATAATGAGTTTTTAAATAATAAATCTGTGTATTTTAGCATTTTCAAATACATGCCAAAACATTCCAAGTATATTTCAAAATACATTCCAATATTCAACTACTTGAATACTACTACTACAAGCTTATGTGAGCTGTTGAAGCCATAGTATGGACTTGGTGTTTTACCAAATAGGGTTATCTTCTGTATACCACCCCTACTTTGTCACAACACAACTGCTTGGCTCAAATGCATTAAGAAGGAAAGAAATTCCAAAAATGTACTTTAAACAGGGCACACCTGTTAATTGAAATGCATTCCAGGTGACTACCTCATAAAGCTGGTTGAGAGAATGCCAAGAGTGTGCAAAGCTGTCATCAAGGCAAAGGGTGGCTACTTTGAAGAATCTAAAATCTAAAATAGATTTTGATTTGTTCAACACTTTTTTGGTTACAACATGATTCCATATGTTATTTCATAGTTTTGATGTCTGAACTATTATTCTACAATGTAGAAAATAGTAAAAATAAAGAAAAACCCTTGAATGAGTCAGTGTGTCAAAACTTTTGGCTGGTAGGAATGTTTTAGAAAGTTTGTCAGGCAGTGACATCACGGATTCTAATAATCAATTTCCTAGAAGAAGGAGATAGAAGAAGTAGATTAGAGGCTTATCATCACTCTGACTGAGTTAAAGCTTATTCTCACTGAGTAGAGTTATCGGGACAAATTCACATTAGTGTCAGGAATGTCACAAGCCGAGAGAAGGTTCGGATGTGGTTCTTGCTTCGCAGCTAAAAGTACCGTAAATGGCAAAGGAGCCACTAGCCATTGTAAACTACTAGCTAACTTTAAACAAGTTACTCTTCATTTATATACCATATTACACTCTTAATTTTTGCAACAAAACCATATTACACACTTGAATAATGCAATAATTCACAAGCATGTACAGACAATTAAAGGGTATATTTTCTTGTCTGTACACACATTACATTTTAGCTTCAAGACAAGTTATTACTACCTAAAGCTCACACCATGTCTTCATCAAGTAATGTTAGCCTATCAAAAATTAACGATTACCCCTCTAATAAAAATATAAAAGTACATTACAACAAACCATGATTAATTTTAATCAATATAATGCAAATAATTAGGCTATATGTGGTAAAAGCAAACTGGGACTGAAAACACAGGTATGATTCACTGGAGAGTAGAGATGTTGAGCTGTTACATACGGAAGCCAATGTCTGCCACCCAAAAATAAAATAGATGTAGGTTATGTTTCTTCATTTGTAGCATTGTGTGGCGATTTCCATTTGTCCACTTTGAAGAGATCAGAACAGCAGGGCCGTCGGCAAACCAGTGGCGAGCTGGCAGTTGGGTCACGGATCCCCCCGGTTCTGCTGCTCATTACGTTCACCAGCTCCGGAGGTCTACGTCACCTGCCTTCTAGGCATCACTGAACTGGATCATCACCACCAACCCCGGACTGTCTTCTCTCATTACGCACACCTGGTTCCCTTTCCCCCTGATTAGTATGTGTATGTATGTGCCCTCTGTTCCCCATTGTCCTTGTCGGTTATTGTTACCATGTCCGTTGGTCGTGTGAGTACCTGTGCTATTGTATCGGCTTCCATGCTACGTGTTAATTGTACACTTGTTTTATAGGTCTCGTCCTGTGTATTATTTAGAGGTTTACACCTCGCTCTTTTGTTTGGGTGGAGAAAATAAAAAACCCTATTATGTATTCCTGCGTCTGTCTCCAATCATTATACAACGTGCAAGTTGCTCCAGCACTTTGATTAGGTTGAAAAAAAAATATTGTCACAAAAGAGTTGAAAAATGGGACAAAGTATTGTTGTTTAGATAGATTCACCTCATGATTTGTTTGACAGGGTTGTAATATTTTCATCCTGCGTAGGGCCAGGATTTTTTTCCAGGAGTAAAAAAACTAACATGTGACCTGATTAGAAAAAAAATGGCCATTATACCGCATATAAAACAATTATTTTTATAGCTGATTTATCACTATGTCATACCCAGAGTTTTACCTGGTTAGCTTAACCTGACAGATCGAGAAAAACTCTGGGTGCCACTCCAACACTCTGGGACCCATGGTGTCACCCCCGAAATCACCACACAATGCTACAAATGAAGAAACATATTCTATTTGTATGCTCTACTATCTAAAAATGTTCACTTAAGTAGTTTGACTTGTGTAACATGCTGACCACACCTCCCGCGTTGTGTGCACGATTGTTACAAAACAAATGTACACATACTTGTCATTCAATAATTTTATTCAAACTGCTCGCAAGAGTCAAGCGCTAAATAGCCAGGCGCTAAAATAGAACTTGGTTCTATTCTGCAAGTCCCGCCTCTCTAATCTCTTCATTGTTTTTTTAGGCGCATATACCCACGTGGGTGATTGAAAGATGAACTGAGGTCCATACACATTAAAACTTCTTAGGCATCAAATCCCTTTAGCAGGATCGATTTAACAACATCCGGTGAAATGGCAGAGCGCCAAATTCAAATTAAATTACTATAAATATTTAACTTTCATGAAATCACAAGTGTAATACATAAACATACAGTTTAACTTCTTGTTAATCTAGCCACCATGTCAGATTTCAAAAAGGCTTTACGGCGAAAGCAAACCATGCGATTATCTGGACAGCGCTCCATCATACAAATGCATGACAAACATTTTTCAACCAGGGAGGTGCGACACGAAAGTCAGAAATAACGATATAATTCATGCCTTACCTTTGAAGATCTTCTTCTGTTCGCACTCCAAAATGTCCCAGAAACATCACAAATTGCCCTTTTGTTCGATTAATTGCTTCTTTATATCCCCAAAATGTCCATTTATTTGGCGTGTTTGATTCAGAAAAACACCGGTTCCAACTCGCCCAACATGACTACACATTATCTAATAAGTTACCTGTAAACTTTTTGGTCCAAACATTTCAAACAACTTTCCTAATCCAACTTTAGGTATCCTAAAACGTAAATAATCATTCAAATTTAAGACGGAATATACTGTGTTCAATAGCGGATAAAATCAAAGTGGAGCTAGTTCCAGGTCGCACGCACCAAACAAAAGAGTCCACTTGTCTTGACACATGGAAACAACAGGACTACTTCTTCATTACTCAAAATAAAAACATCAACCGATTTCTATAGACTGTTGACATCTAGTGGAAGCCATAGTAACTGCAACCAGGTGCCTCAGAAATCTAGTTTCCCATAGAAAATAAATTGAAAACACAGTGAACTCAATTTTTTTCCCCTGGATGGTTTGTCCTCGGGGTTTTGCCTGCCAAATAAGTTCTGTTATACTCACAGACATTATTTTAACAGTTTTAGAAACGTTAGAGTGTTTTCTATCCAAATCTACCAATTATATGCATATCCTAGCTTCTCGGGCCTGAGTAGCAGGCAGTTTACTTTTTATTTTTTTATTTTACCGTTATTTTACCAGGTAAGTTGACTGAGAACACGTTCTCATTTGCAGCAACGACCTGGGGGAATAGTTACAGGGGAGAGGAGAGGGATGAATGAGCCAATTGTAAACTGGGGATTATTAGGTGACCATGATGGTTTGAGGGCCAGATTGGGAATTTAGCCAGGACACCAGGACACTTTGGGCACGCTTTTCATCCGGATGTGAAAATACTGCCCCCTATCCCAAACAGGTTTTAAATTTGGTTTCCAACCGCCATATAAAGTCCACAGAAGGAGAGATTACTAGAAACAAACTAGGTTTCATGTTTTATGTGTGTATTAATTGTCAGAGTAGAGAACACAAGATTTTATGTGATTCAAAATGGGTCAAAATTCTACCAAGATACAGAAAGAAATGGCCTTGTGCATTTCAGGTTCAATAACAATCCAATGTTTATATACAAGGACAAATGAGCTATCAACAGCAAGCTAGTTAGCTAAATATCAATGAATGTTTCATGTGTTTCGACCTGTCAGCAAATTAATATAGTTGGTTCAGAGTTCATTTTAATATTTAAAAATGCGTGTCCTGATCGCGTCCGGTGTTGATGGACAAAATCAACATGCGCGCAATGGCGCACATGGATGCACGCGCCTGCCCAGTCTAGTCAGCATGTCAACATTTTGAGATAGTATCAACATTTTTTTTAAATGGTGGCAGGAATAAGCTTCAATAGTTTTACATGATTCAGTGCAGCCGGCAGGCAGCAGCTACTGCGACAATTTCAGGATGTAACAGGCTGACTGCAAATTCATGTAAAACCTCAATAAAACAAGTCTCAAATATAAGGAAAATTACTATACATTTCAGCTGTTTCAAAAACATTGCTCTGCTAATACATTTTAGACTTTAAGCAGACGCTCTTACCCAGAGCGACTTACAGTATTTTGTATATTTTTATTAAGAATCCCCATTAGATGCTGTCAAGGCAACAGCTACTTATCCTGGGGTCCAGCAACTTTAAAGGCATACAATTTAAAATATTACATGACATTACATTTAATAACACTTTACACAACACATTAAGTATGTTCCCTTAGGGCACTACTCTACTACCACATATCTATAATACAAAATCCATTTGCACGTTCGTGTACATATAAGAGCCAGCTGTGCTGCCCTGTTCTTAGCTAATTGTAATTTTCCAAGGTCCCTCTGTGGGACATGCCTTGTTGATAGTGTTTTTAAAAAAGATCAGCACTTTATTACAGACAGACTTCTCCCCATCTCAGCCACTGTTGTATCAACATGTTTTGACCATGACAGTTTACAAGGGTTACTCCAAGCAGTTTAGTCACCTCGACTTGCTCAATTTCCACATTATTTATTACAATATTTAGTTGACGTTTAAGGTTTAGTGAATGATTTGTCCCAAATACAATGCTTTTAGTTTTTTAAATATTTAGGACTAACTTATTCCTTTCCACACATTCTGAAACTAACTGCAGCTCTTTGTTAAGTGTTGCAGTGATTTCACTCGCTGTAGTAGCTGACGTGTATAGTGTTGACTCGTCCGCATACATAGACATAATGGCTTTACACAAAGACTGTGGCATGCCATTAGTAAAGATTGAAAAAAGGTAGGAGCCTAGAAAGCTGCCCTGGGTAATTCCCTATTCTACAGTATCTGGATTCTGTTGGAGAGGCTTCCATTAAAGAACACCCTCTGTGTTCTGTTAGACAGGTAACTCTTTAACCACAATATAGCAGGGGGTGTAAAGCTTTAGATTGAAGATATGGCTAAAAGGAGTGGCAATATCGTCTGCTATTATTCTCAGTCATTTTCTATCCAAGTTGCCAGACCCTGGTGGCTTGTCATTGTTGATAGACAACAATACCTTTTTCACCTCTTCCACACTCACTTTACGGAATTCAAAATTGCAATGCTTGTCTTTCATAATTTGAGAAGTTAAACGTGGATGTGTAGTGTTAGCGTTTGTTGCTGGCATGTCATTGCTAAGTTGCTAAAATTGCCCATGAAAAAATAATTCAAGTAATTGGCAATATCAGTGGGTTTTGTGATGAATAAGCCATCTGATTCAATGAATAATGAAGCTGAGTTTGCCTTTTTGCTCAAAATGTAATTTGCTCCAAAGCTATCACATTTACTATCATTCTTTATATCATTTATCTTTGTTACATAGTATAGATTCTTATTTTTTATTCAGTTTAGTCACATGATTTCTCAATTTGCAGTACGTTTGCCAATCGGTTGTGCAGCCACATTTATTTGCCATTCCTTTTGCCTCATCCCTCTCAACCAAACAATGTTACGGTTTTTACAGTAATTTTGTTAATGGGTGCATGCTTATTAGTAACTGAAAAAAGCTATTTCATAAATATGTCAAGTGCAGCGACTGGTTGCTCCTCATTACATACCACAGAACAACAAATATTCTTTACATCAACAACATAGGAATCACTACAACACCTATTGCATGACCTCTTGTACATTATATTAGGCCCAGACTTTTGGAACATTGGTTTCCTAGATATGGTTATTATATTGTGATCGCTACATCCGATGGATCTGAATACTGCTTTCAGTAATGAACCCGATGGGAGACAGATTGCTGGTTTCAAGCGCAGGGCGCAGCAGGTGTTTATTGTAAAGGACCACAGGAGGAGGCAGGTAGCTGGGTCCAGGGACAGGCAGAAGGTCGTACACAGGGGTTCCAAAAAGGCAACAGTACAGGCAGGGAAAAGGCTAGTAACGTCATCCGGGAGATCAGGAAATGGGTTGATAACAGGAAATCTGATAGGCTGAAGTACAGGCAGGAAAAAGGCGTCGTAAGTGAGGCAGGCAAAAACTATCATACACGGGAGGAGTCAATTACAGGAAACCCAGATCTCTGAATAGAAGTGTGCCACAAAACAAACAATACCTCACAATAATGGGGTGCAAAGAACTGAACTAAATAGTGTGTGATAATGACATACAGGTGTGTGAACAGGTGATCAGAATTCAGGTGATTGGGATCTGGAGAGTGAGCTGCGTTCAGGGGATCTATGTGTTTGAGAGTGTGAGTTGGAAAGTGGGCTGGGAAGTGAGCTGCATTCAGGGGATCTACGTGTTTGAGAGTGTGAGTTGGAAGCAGACGTTACACTTTAAAACAAATTTCTGCAGCATTAGTAAAGATGTGATCAATACATGTTGATGATTTCATTCCTGTGCTGTTTGTAACTACCCTGGTAGGTTGACTGATAACCTGAACCAGGTTGCAGGCACTGATTACAGTTTGAAGCTTTTTCTTGAGTGGGCAGCTTGATGAAAGCCAGTCAATATTTAAATCACCCAGAAAATATACCTCTCTGTTGATATCACATACATCATCATCAAACATTTCACTCATTATCCAGATTCTGACTGTTAGCACTTGGTTCTCTATAGCAGCTTCCCAATAGAATGGGCTTCACGTGAGGCAGATGAACCTGTAGCCATATTACTTCAACAGTATTTAACATTGGATCCTCTCTAAGTTTTACAGGAATATGGTTGTCAATATAAACAGCAACACATCCACCATTGTTATTTCTGTCTTTTCTATAGATGTTATAAGCATGTATTGCTACCACTGTTTCGACAAAGGTATTATGTAGGTGATTTCCAGAGATTGTCAGAATATGAATATCATCTGTCACTAGCAAGTTATTGATTTCATGAACCTCGTTTCTTAAGTTACATATGTTAATGTGGGATATATTTAGCACTTTTCTGGGATGCTTGATTGTTTTCATTGCATTACTGGAAAGCTTAGCAGAAGTAGACATGCTCATGTTATTTACATTAGTGCAGGGTGAGCTGCACACAGTGGACTTCCTACTTGGGCACACCGCCTTTGTGCTAGCAGTATAACTCTGGTTCATAGACACATGATTACTGCATACAACAGCTGTAGAATCAGCAGAGGCATTCAGGGCAGTTAGAGGGACATACATTAGGTTACTTACATTGTGTGTACCAATGCCACTGGGATAATGTACATTTGCTGAAGCATTATGACAACTCGGTGACAAAATGGTAGGGATTTACAGAACTGGGCTTGGGTCATTGATAAGTCATGGTCTCAACGCAGTGGCAGATAGCCTAGTGGTTAGAGTGTTGGGCCAGAAACTGAAAGGTTGCGAGATCGAATCCCCAAGCTGCCCCTGAGCAGGGCAGTTAACCCACTGTTCCTCGCGTGCCCGAAGACATGGAAATCGATAATGGTAGTCCACCGCACCTCTCTGATTCAGAGGGGTTGGGTTAATTGTGGAAGACACATTTCAGTTGAATGCATTCAGTTGTACAACTGACTAGGTATCCCCCCTTATAATGCTGTGAAAAGGACTTAATCAGTTCTTTAAAATCTATCTTCAACTGTTCTGAACTGCCCTTTATAATGTCATTGAATCCCACATGAACTATGATAGACTAAATTTCCTGATGCAGGTTTAAAATGTGCTCGTGCTCCAGGCCAGCACAACATTTTTGCTCCAGGGACTGAGACATTTCTCAACATTGAACTGTCCAATAAAAACAGCTGGAGAAGGGGATGGAGAAATCCACCCATTCCTACCCCACAATGCATGGAACCAGTAGTGAGTGCATACATGATTCATACTTTTCCCCCCGAATTGGTCCTGCGTGGGAATCGAACCACAACCCGGGCGTAGCAAACACCATGCTCTACCAACTAAGCCACTCTATTACCATTTATACTGTAGGAGTGTTGATCTCATCTATTTTTACTATTTTTGTATATAATGTTGCCACTACCATCTCTTATGACCGAGAATAACTTCTGGACATCAGGACTGCGATTACTCACCACGGACAAGCAGAATCCTTTTTCTTCTGTCACGACTCTGACGAGCCCGAGGCGGAGGCTATACGGTTCCGACAGGGCCTAACCCCAGTGATCTGCGTGAAGAGGAGGCGGAGAAAGCGAGACCGGAGGGCAGGCTGCCTTCTAAGGAGTAGGAGGCGATCGAATAAACCTCCACTCCCCTCAATTCTGCAATCTTTGGATTGCATGTTTGCGAGCAGAATTTAGTTATTGGGAAGATTAAGATTAAGTTATTGGGAAGATTAAACTACCAACGGGACATTATAAATCTTATGCTTCACGGAGTCGTGGCTGAACAACGAGAATGTCAACATTCAGCTGGCTGGTTAGACGATGTACCGGCAGGATAGAACAGTGGCGTCTGGTAAGACAAGGGGCGTCGGTCTATGTATTTTTGTAAACAACAGCTGGTGCACGATATCTAAGGAAGTCTCGATCCATTGTTCACCTGAGATAGAGTTTCTCATGATAAGCTGCAGACCATATTACCTACCAAGAGAGTTTTCATCTATGTTCTTTGTAGCTTACATACCAGCACAGTCAGAGGCTGCAACTAGGATAGCATTGAATGAGTTGTATTCCACCATAAGAAAACAAGAAAACGCTCACCCAGAGGCCTCGCTCCTAGTAGCCGGGGACTTTAATGCAGGGAAACTTAAATCAGTTTTACCTAATATATATCAACATGTTAAATGTGCAACCAGAGGGAGAACTCTGGACCACCTTTACTCCACACACAGGGATGCATAAAAAGCTGTCCCTCGCCCTCCATTTGGCAAATCTGACCATAATTCTATCCTCCTAATTCCTGTTTACAAGCAAAAATTAAAGCAGGAAGCACCAGTGACTAGATCAATAACAAAAGTGGTCAGATGAAGCAGATGCTAAGCTACAGGACTGTTTTGCTAGCACAGACTGGAATATGTTCTGGGATTCCTCCAATGGCTTTGAGGAGTACACCACATCTGTCATTGGCTTCATCAATAAGTGCATCAATGACGTCGTCCCCACAGTGACCATACATACAAACCACAACCAGAAACCATAGATTACAGGCAGCATCCGCACTGAGCTAAAGGCTAGTGCTGCCGCTTTCAAGGAGCGGGACTCTAACCCGGAAGCTTATAAGAAATCCCGCTATGACCTCCGACAAAACCTCAAACAGACAAAGAGTCAATACAGGATGAAGATCGAGTTGTACTACACCGGCTCTGACGCTCGTCGGATGTGGTAAGGCCTGCAAACCATTACAGACTACAAAGGGAAGCACAGCCGAGAGCTGCCAAGTGACCAGAGCCTACCGGACGAGCTAAACTACTTCTATGCTCGTTTCGAGGCAAATAACATTGAAACATGCATGAGAGCACCAGCTGTACCGGAAGACTGTGTGATCACGCTCTCCGCAGCCGATGTGAGTAAGACCTTTAGACAAGATAACATTCACAAGGCCGCAGGGCCAGACGGCCATGCACTGACCAACTAGCAAGTGTCTTCACTGACATTTTCAACCTCTCCCTGTCTGAGTTTGTAATACCAACATGTTTTAAGCATGGTGCTTGTGCCCAAGAACACTAAGGTGACCTGTCTAAATGACTACCGACCCGTAGCACTCACGTCTGTAGCCATGAAGTGCTTTGAAATGCTGGTCATGGCTCACATCAACACCATCATCCCAGAAACTCTAGACCCACTCCAATTTGCATACTGCCCCAACAGATCCACAGATGATACAGTCTCTATTGCACTCCACACTGCCCTTTCCCATCTGGACAGAAGGAACACCTACGTGAGAATGCAATTCATTGACTACAGCTCAGCGTTCAACACCATAGTGCCCTCAAAGCGCATCAATAAGCTAAGAACCCTGGGACTAAACACCTCCCTCTGCAACTGTATCCTGTACTTCCTGACGGGCTACCCCCAGGTGGTAAGGGTAGGTAACAACACATCCGCCACACTGATCCTCAACACAGGGGCCCCTCAGGGGTCATGATCATTTCCCTCGTGTACTCCCTGTTCACTCCTGACTGCACAGCCAGTCACAACTCCAACACCATCATTACATTTTGCCGATGACACAACAGTGGTAGGCCTGATCACCGACAACAACGAGACAGCCTATAGGGAGGAGGTCAGAGACCTGGCCGTGTGGTGCCAGGACAACAATCTCTCCCTCAACGTGATCATGACAAAGGAGATGATTGTGGACTACAGGAAAAAGAGGTCTGAGCACGCCCCCATTCTCATTGGCGGGGCTGCAGCGCAGCAGGTTGAGAGCTTCAAGTTCCTTGGTGTCCACATCACCAACAAACTAACATGGTCCAAGCATACCATGACAGTCGTGAAGCAGGCACGACAAAACCTATTCTCCCTTTAGGAGACTGAAAAAAATTGCCATTGGTCCTCAGATCGTCAAAAAGTTTGACAGCTGCACCATCAAGAGCATCCTGACTAGTTGCATCAAAATCAAATCAAAATCAAATTCATTTATATAGCTCTTCTTACATCAGCTGATATCACAAAGTGCTGTACAGAAACCCAGCCTAAAACCCCAAACAGCAAGCAATGCAGGTGTAGAAGCACGGTGGCTAGGAAAAACTCCATAGAAAGGCCAGAGTTTAGGAAGAAACCTAGAGAGGAACCAGGCTATGAGGGGTGGCCAGTCCTCTTCTGGCTGTGCCGGGTGGAGATTATAACAGAACATGGTCAAGATGTTCAAATGTTCATAATTGACCAGCATGGTCAAATAATAATTACAGTGGTTGTCGAGGGTGCAACAAGTCAGCACCTCAGGAGTAAATGTAAGTTGGCTTTTCATAACCAATCATTGAGAGTATCTCTACCGCTCCTGCTGTCTCTAGAGAGTTGAAAACAGCAGGTCTGGGACAGGTATCACGTCCGGTGAACAGGTCAGGGTTCCATAGCCGCAGGCAGAACAGTTGAAACTGGAGCAGCAGCATGGCCAGGTGGACTGGGGACAACAAGGGGTCATCATGCCAGGTAGTCCTGAGGCATGGTCCTAGGGCTCAGGTCCTCCGAGATAGAGAAAGAAAGAAAGAAAGAAAGAAAGAAAGAAAGAAAGAAAGAAAGAAAGAAAGAGAGAAAGAGAGAGCATACTTTAATTCACACAGGACACCGGATAAGACAGGAGAAATACTCCAGATATAACAGACTGACGCTAGCCCCCCGACACATTAACTACTGCAGCATAAATACTGGAGGCTGAGACAGGAGGGGTCAGGAGACACTGTGGCCCCATCCGATGATACCCCCGGACAGAGCCAAACAAGCAGGATATAACCCCACCCACTTTGCCAAAGCACAGCCCCCACACCACTAGAGGGATATCTTCAACCACCAACTTACCCTCCTGAGACAAGGCCGAGTATAGCCCACAAAGATCTCCGCCACGGCACAAACCCAAGGGGGGTCGCCAACCCAGACAGGAAGACCACGTCAGCGACTCAACCCACTCAAGTGACGCACCCCTCCTAGGGACGGCATGAAAGAGCACCAGTAAGCCAGTGACTCAGCCCCTGTAATAGGGTTAGAGGCAGAGAATCCCAGTGGAGAGAGGGGAACCGGTCAGGCAGAGACAGCAAGGGCGGTTCGTTGCTCCAGAGCCTTTCCGTTCCCCTTCACACTTCTGGGCCAGACTACACTCAATCATCAATCATATGACCCACTGAAGAGATGAATCTTTAGTAAAGACTTAAAGGTTGAGACCGAGTCTGCGTCTCTCACATGGGTAGGCAGACCATTCCATAAAAATGGAGCTCTATAGGAGAAAGCCCTGCCTCCAGCTGTTTGCTTAGAAATTACAGGGACAATTAGGAGGCCTGCGCCTTGTGACCGTAGCGTACGTGTAGGTATCTACGGCATGACCAAATCGGAAAGATAGGTCGGAGCAAGCCCATGTAATGCTTTGTAGGTTAGCAGTAAAACCTTGAAATCAGCCCTTGCCTTAACTGGAAGCCAGTGTAGGGAGGCTAGCACTGGAGTAATATGATCAAATATTTTGATTCTAGTCAGGATTCTAGCAGCTGTATTTAGCCCTAACTGAAGTTTATTTAGTGCTATCCGGGTAGCCGGAAAGTAGAGCATTGTAGTAGTCTAACATAGAAGTAACAAAAGCATGGATACATTTTTCTGCATCATTTTTGGACAGAAAGTTTCTGATTTTTGCAATGTTATGTAGATGGAAATAAGTTGTCGTTGAAATAGTCTTGATATGTTCATCAAAAGATAGATCAGGGTCCAGAGTAACGCCGAGGTCCTTCACAGTTTTATTTGAGACGACTGTACAACCATCAAGATTAATTGTCAGATTCAACAGAAGATCTCTTTGTTTCTTGGGACCTAGAACAAGCATCTTTGTTTTGTCTGAGTTTAAAAGTAGAACGTTTGCAGCCATCCACTTCCTTATGTCTGAAACACAGGCTTCTAGGGAGGGCAATTTTGGGGCTTCAGCATGTTTCATTGAAATGTACAGCTGTGTGTCATCCGCATAGCAGTGAAAGTTAACATTACGTTTTCGAATGACATCCCCAAGAGGTAAAATATATAGTGAAAACAATAGTGGTCCTAAAACGGAACCTTGAGGAACACCGAAATTTACAGTTGATTTGTCAGAGGACAAACCATTCACAGAGACAAATTGATATCTTTCCGACAGATAAGATCTAAACCAGGCCAGAACTTGTCCGTGTAGACCAATTTGGGTTTCCGATCTCTCCAAAAGAATGTGGTGATCGATGGTATCAAAAGCAGCACTAAGGTCTAGGAGCACGAGGATAGATGCAGAGCCTCGGTCTGACGCCATTAAAAGGTAATTTACCACCTTCACAAGTGCAGTCTTGGTGCTATGATGGGGTCTAAAACCAGACTGAAGCATTCCGTATACATTGTTTGTCTTCAGGAAGGCAGTGAGTTGCTGCGCAACAGCTTTTGATTTTTTTGGGGAGAGGAATGGAAGATTCGATATAGGCCGATAGTTTTTTAAATATTTTGTTATATTTTCTGGCATCACTGCCTGGTATGGCAACTGCTCGGCCTCCGACCGCAAGGCACTGCAGAGGGTAGTACGGACGACCCAGTACATCACTGGGGCCAAGCTTCCTGCCATCCAGGACCTCTGTACCAGGCGGTGTCAGAGGAAGGCCCTGAAAATTGTCAAAAACTGCAGCCACCCTAGTCATAGACTGTTCTCTTTGCTACCACATGGCAATTGGTACCGGAGCTGAGCGGTACCACCCAGACTATTCACATTGCCCCCCCCCCTCTCCACATCACTGCCACTGTTGTCATCTATGCATAGTCACTTTAATTTACCTACATGTATATACAACCTCAACTAACCGGTGCCACCACACATTGACTCTGTACCACATGTACAGTAGGTGACTTATCTTTCATTGATTTGACCAAAGACTGCAATGCATGAGTGAAATGTAAGTGACAGACACAGAGCAAAGCATCAGAGAAAGATGTTGATGTTGTCCTGCCTTGAACCACACGCTAAGCTGACTTTAATTGGATAAATATGAAATGTAAATCAGTTGGCATGTTAGGGTTGCAACAGCTACTTTCTATGCCAACGGGGAGAGGGACTTTGTTCCGTAATGACTTCCCAGAGATCTGATTCTGAGAGTTGCTCTGCAATCCCACAGATATATTTGGCAAATATTAACAGAATATTGTGTAATACCAAAGCCCTGTCCATCCTCCCTCTATCAGGGCATTTGAAGATAAGCAGTCTGAATATTTTCCTTATCCATTAACTCCCCAGCTCAATGCTATTTCCTTTGTGTAAAGTGCTGTTTGTGTAAAGTAAAGTTTCATGAGCTGAAATAAAAGATCCCAGAGATTTTCCATATGCACAAAAAGCTTAATTTGCTAAATGTTGTGCACACATTGGTTTACATCCCTATTAGTGAGTATTTCTCCTTTGCCAAGATAATCCATCCACCTCACAGGTGTGGCATATCAAGAAGCTAATTAAGCAACATGATCATTAGACAGGTGTGTGCCTTTCCAAATCATGTTCAATCAATTGAATTTAGCATAGGTGGACTCCAATCAAGCTGTAGAAACATCTCAAGGATGATCAATGGAAACTGGATGCACCTCAGCTTATACTTATGTAAATAAGGTATTTCTGTTTGTTTTTTTATTAATACATTTGCTAAAATAAAATATATATTTTTTTGATTTGTCATTATGGGGTATTGTGCGTATATAATGAGGAAAAATAAGGCTGTAACATAACAAAATGTGGAAAAAGTCAAGGGGTCTGAATACTTTCCGAATGTACTTTATAGGCTACTGTATTGGACTCTTATCCAGGTGTTTGCATGTAAAAGTGTATGATATTTTATATCCGCTGGTAGATCTTCAAGACCAGGCTTGGAGACCTCTGCCCTCAGCTCTAGCCAGCCTTCATACACCTGGTGTAGAACAAACTAATGGTGGCACAACCCTTATCTTTATGAACCGGCCTCACAATCGCAGACCACGTGTATTGCGTTGCGTGGGCGAGCGGTTAGCTGATGTCAATGTGTACCCCATGGTGGTGGGGTTATGGTATGGGCAGGCATAAGCTACGGACAACGAATACAATTAATTTTATCGATGGCAATTTGAATGCACAGAGACACCATGACGAGATCCTGAAGCCCATTAGCCGCCACCACCTCATGTTTCAGCATGATAATGCACGGCCCAATGTTGCAAGGATCTGTACACAAATGAAATCATCAAATCAAGTTTATTTTATATAGCCCTTCGTACATCAGCTAATATCTCGAAGTGCTGCACAGAAACCCAGCCTAAAACCCCAAACAGCAAGCAATGCTGGTGTAGAAGCACACAATTCCTGAAGCTTAAAATGTCACAGTTCTTCCATGGCCTGCATACTCAAAAGACATGTCACCCATTGAGCATGTTTGGGATGCTCTGGATCGACGTGTATGACAGCCTGTTCCAGTCCCCCCCAACATCCAGCAACTTCACACAGCCATTGAAGAGTAGTGGGACAACACTCAACCGGCCTCAATCAACATCCTGATCAACTCTACGTGAAGGAGATGTGTCGAGCTGCATGTGGTAAATGGTGGTCACACCAGATTCTGACTGGTTTTCTGATCCAGGCCCCCTACTTTTTTTCTTCAAGGAATCTATGACCAACAGATACATATCTGTATTCCCACTCGTTAAATCCATAGATCAGGGCCAAATGTATTTATTTCAACTGACTGATTTCCTTATATGAACTGTAACAGTAAAATCTTTATAATTGTTGCATGTTGCGTTAATATTTTTGTTTAGTATATTAAATCAAATTGAGTCAGCAAAAAACAATGTGTTTCCACAACTTAGAAATTCACAACCATGAAGTCCAATCAACTGAAGCAACACAACAGTTGTGTTGACAAAAAATATCAGGTTAAGATAACTAAAATATAAAATTGTGATAAGTTAACTTGTGAAATCAAGTTAAATCTGCTAAGAACTACTTTTTAATTTTTTTTTAAATTTTACTTCACCTTTATTTAACCAGGTAGGCTAGTTGAGAACAAGTTCTCATTTGCAACTGCGACCTGGCGAAGATAAAGCGTAGCAATTCTTTTCCAGGTGCGCACTGATAATAATGTTCTCCGTGGCCAGAAGTAGTAGACCATTTCTATAGCTTTATTATTTTCAATCAATATTTGTTTTCTTTCCTGGATCAACTGATGATGGTTGACTATATCACTAGACAACTAAATACAGCAAGACACCAATGAGAATCCAATCCATCCAATAAGTATATGTTAATGACAGTAGGCCTATAGTTGACTCTTTCGATTAGAAGCATTCAATTTTGCAATGGGATAGGCCTTCTTTATTTTGGATTTGTGTCCCCCATGAGAACTTTTCACGGTGAAACATAATGAAATGTTATATAGGCATAGTTACACTCACAGTGCATTTACCAAGAGACCTCCAAGATCCATGATTCGTACAGGGTTTAAGTTCAATATTAGGGTAGGCTACCGGCAGTGCTCTATGCCTAGTGGAGGGTAAACACAAGTAAACGCTGTTTACCCATATTTTTCAGGGAAATGCATTGAAAGTATGGGAAACATAACTATTTTTCCCCGTGACCGGCAATCAGAGTTTACCCACCAATTTCTCTTACCACTGCATAACTGGCTACCGGTAGGACCTATTTGAAGTTCATGGTAATACCCATTGTAATAAATGGCATCCCGAGTGGCGCAGTGGTCTAAGGCCCCATGCAAGAGGCATCCCCATGCAAGAGGCGTCACTACAGACCCAGGTTCGATCCTGGGCTGTATCACAACCGGCCGTTATCGGGAGTCCAATAGGGCGGTGCACAATTGGCCCACTGTCGTCCAGGTTAGGGGAGGATTTGGCCGGGGGGGCTTTACAAGTAGGCCGTCATTGTAAATAACAATTTGTTCTTAACTAACTTGCTTTGTAAATAAAAAAATAATAAAGCAGTAAGTGGACCATCCCATTTTTTCCAGCACAGTTTCAGACCAATTTTAGGTGTCCCAACTTTTCAGGCTACACAAAAAAGTACATTTGTCAGCAAGACGCATCAATTAATATAGGCATTAGCTAAATGTCATTTGGAACACTTTTTGGTGTTTTGTCGATGTCTATTTCCATTCATAAAACGGTGTGAGTGTAGGCCAACATGCAGTTTGGATGCTGGACTTATTTTGAAGTGGATGAACATAGCCTACTTTTTGAAGTGATTTATTTGACAATCAGATAAATACTGTATGACTGGTTTTGTTCATGCCACATTAAAAGTCAATATATTTTTACAGTTTAAATGACTTCTTTAATATTAGGCCCAAGAAAAAATGTAATACACAATAGAGACCCTCCTAATGTCATGATGTAATTCACATTCTGAGCAAGAGACAGATGGGAGCATAATGTTCCCTACTGAAATCTCTATTATATATACAGTTGAAGTCGGAGGTTTACATACACCTTAGCCAAATACATTTAACTCAGTTTTTCACAATTCCTGACATTTAATCCTAGTAACAATTCACTGTCTTAGGTCAGTTAGGATCACCACTTTATTTTAAGTATATGAAATGTCAGAATAATAGTAGAGAGAATGATTTATTTCAGCTTTTATTTATTTCATTACATTCCCAGTGGGTCAGAAGTTTACATACAGTCAATTAGTATTTGTTAGCATTGCCTTTAAATTGTTTATCTTGGTTCAAACGTTGTGGGTAGCCTTCCACAAGCTTCCCCACAATAAGTTGGGTGAATTGTGTCCCATTCCTCCTGACAGAGCTGGTGCAACTGAGTCAGGTTTGTAGGCCTCCTTGCTCGCACACGCTTTTTCAGTTCTGCCCACAAATTTTCTATAGGATTGAGGTCAGAGCTTTGTGATCGCCAATCCAATACCTTGACTTTGTCGTCCTTAAGCCATTTTGCCACAACTTTGGAAGTATGCTTGGGGTCATTGTCCATTTGGAAGACCCATTTGCGACCAAGCTTTAACTTCTTGACTGATGGATGTTTTGAGATGTTGCTTCAATATATCCACATAATTGTCCTTCCTCATGATGCCATCTATTTTGTGAAGTGCACCTGTCCCTCCTGCAGCAAAGCACCCCACAACATGATGCTGCCACTCCCGTGCTTCACGGTTGGGATGGTGTTCTTCGGCTTGCAAGCTTCCCCCTTTTTCCTCCAAACATAACGATGGTCATTATGGCCAAACAGTTATATTTTTGTTTCATCAGACCAGAGGACATTTCTCCAAAATGTTGTGTGACAAAACTGCACATTTTAGAGTAGCCTTTTATTGTCCCCAGCACAAGATGAACCAGTGTAATTATCGTGCTGTTTAATCAGTTTCTTGATATGCCACACCTGTCAGGTGGATGGATTTTCTTGGTAAAGGAGAAATGCTCATTAACAGGGAGAAATAAGCTTTTTGTGCCTATGGAACATTTCTGGGATCTTTTATTTCATCTCATGAAACATGGGACCAACACTTTGGTGTGTTTATATTTTTTTATCAGTGTAAGACTTAGTCAGTTCTGAAATGTGTCATTTTCTAAGTACAGGAGTTGTTTCAAATAGTGATGGGAAACCAAGGCTTTCTGAAGGCTTTGGAGCTTTCACCAAATTGTGCTGAAAAACGGTTCATTACTTGGAGCTTCATTATCAGTGACATCTGCTTACAGCAATAAATAGCAGCATGTGATTATCTCCACTGTTTTCATTAAAACTCTGTGGCGCAGTGGAAAGTCATTGGCTTTAGTAGCATATTGGAATACCAAGTTTGCATCTTACATCATGCTTCCCTTTTTTGTCTTCAACTTTACTGTTTAAAAAAATGAAATGTATGGCATTATTTAGGATGCTTAAGACAGAAGCTTATACTATACCAAAAAAAAACTAATTATTTGAACAACAGTGCAGAAAGTGTGGTTTCAATTTAAAAACAAATCTAAATAGTGTGCCTTCAACAGGATTCAACCTCATACCCTTAAATATTGCATAGTTCTACTTTACCTGCTAAGCTACCAGTCAGGTGAAACTACATGTACAAAATCCTAACAATATTTGTAAGTACGGTGTCCAGTAGAGGTCAGTGTTCGAAAGCAGCTTGGAATCGAAGAAAGCACCGGAACAAAGGCGAAATCAGTGGGATCTCGCATTTTGCAACACAAGGTTTGAAAAAGCATGTGATCGAGCAACGCTTCGGACGTAATTGATGACATACAGTGGGGCAAAAAAGTATTTAGTCACCCACCAATTGTGCAAGTTCTCCCACTTAAAAAGATGAGAGAGGCCTGTAATTTTCATCATAGGTACACTTCAACTATGACAGACAAAATGAGAAAAGAAATCCAGAAAATCACATTGTAGGATTTTTAATGAATTTATTTGCAAATTATGGTGGAAAATAAGTATTTGGTCACGTACAAACAAGCAAGATTTCTGGCTCTCACAGACCTGTAAGTAACTTCTCCTTTAAGAGGCTCCTCTGTCCTCCACTCGTTACCTGTATTAATGACACCTGTTTGAACTTGTTATCAGTAAAAAA
Source organism: Salvelinus fontinalis (assembly GCF_029448725.1). Classification (NCBI taxonomy): domain Eukaryota; kingdom Metazoa; phylum Chordata; class Actinopteri; order Salmoniformes; family Salmonidae; genus Salvelinus; species Salvelinus fontinalis. Next base: position 22,399,234 of record NC_074674.1, read on the forward strand.
GACACCTGTCCACAACCTCAAACAGTCACACTCCAAACTCCACTATAGCCAAGACCAAAGAGCTGTCAAAGGACACCAGAAACAAAATTGTAGACCTGCACCAGGCTGGGAAGACTGAATCTGCAATAGGTAAGCAGCTTGGTTTGAAGAATTCAACTGTGGGAGCATATATTAGGAAATGGAAGACATACAAGACCACTGATAATCTCCCTCGATCTGGGGCTCCACGCAAGATCTCACCCCGTGGGGTCAAAATGATCACAAGAACGGTGAGCAAAAATCCCAGAACCACACGGGGGGACCTAGTGAATGACCTGCAGAGAGCTGGGACCAAAGTAACAAAGCCTACCATCAGTAACACACTACGCCGCCAGGGACTCAAATCCTGCAGTGCGAGACGTGTCCCCCTGCTTAAGCCAGTACATGTCCAGGCCCGTCTGAAGTTTGCTAGAGAGCATTTTGATGATCCAGAAGAAGATTGGGAGAATGTCATAGGGTCAGAGGAAAGCAAAATAGAACTTTTTTGGTAAAAACTCAACTCGTCGTGTTTGGAGGACAAAGAATGCTGAGTTGCATCCAAAGAACACCATACCTACTGTGAAGCATGGGGTGGAAACATCATGCTTTGGTGCTGTTTTTCTGCAAAGGGACCAGGACGACTGATCCGTGTAAAGGAAAGAATGAACGGGGCCATGTATCGTGAGATTTTGAGTGAAAACCTCCTTCCATCAGCAAGGGCATTGAAGAGGAAACGTGGCTGGGTCTTTCAGCATGACAATGATCCCAAACACACCGCCCGGGCAACGAGGGAGTGGCTTCGTAAGAAGCATTTCAAGGTCCTGGAGTGGCCTAGCCAGTCTCCAGATCTCAACCCCATAGAAAATCTTTGGAGGGAGTTGAAAGTCCGTGTTGCCCAGCAACAGCCCCAAAACATCACTGCTCTAGAGGAGATGTGCATGGAGGAATGGGCCAAAATACCAGCAACAGTGTGTGAAAACCTTGTGAAGACTTACAGAAAACATTTGACCTCTGTCATTGCCAACAAAGGGTATATAACAAAGTATTGAGAGAAACTTTTGTTATTGACCAAATACTTATTTTCCACCATAATTTGCAAATAAATTCATTAAAAATCCTACAACGTGATTTTCTGGATTTTTTTTCTCATTTTGTCTGTCATAGTTGAAGTGTACCTATGATGAAAATTACAGGCCTCTCTCATCTTTATAAGTGGGAGAACTTGCACAATTGGTGGCTGACTAAATACTTTTTTGCCCCACTGTACTTCTGATAAAGTGATATACGCTTTATCAGCGTATATACGCTTTATACCACTTGCGTATCTTTGATGGCAAAAACAAAAAAAATCTGAAGCGTATGGATTTCACTAAAAGTATCAAGTTTACTCAAGTTAGTAAATCTACATTTCCACTTATTTACTAGGTTGAAGAAACTTTAGAATAAGTTAACGCAACACAAAATCCAGATTGGACTTGACATTTTACAGCAGCCTGGTAAGAAAATATTGTAAGTTGAATCAACAAATCTTTGGTACAGTGCATCTATTGTTATCTCCAAAGTTTTGGCATCTTCCATAAGAGACATGCATTTTCTACATTGTAATGGACATGGTGCAACCTTTAGTAGGTAAACTACTGGCTAGCTACAGATTGTACACCAGATATTTTTGGTGTCCAATCCTGGGCATTACAAATCGCCGCCATAGATTTTTAAATTAATTACATTTCTTGGCAATACTTTCTTTGTTCTCGATTTGGTGAAAAAAGTATCTTAGAAATGTCAGTTTCCATTGCAGGTGGTTCTACAAAAACCAGTGAAAACTCAAAGATATTCAATAAATGTTTTGTACCGAGCGAGGAGGTTCCTTGCCATCTTATCTGCGGCCACAAGTAGAAGTAGATGACAGGACGTCACACAGTGCGACCAAAACAATGATCTACACATGCAAGAGGCATATCTCACTCGATACTTGGCGGTAGTTTGTATGGCGCTTTCCTGTAACACCCAGTAATGGACACCAAAAATCGTTGGTAACATCACATTATCTGGAGTACAATCTGTAGCTAACTGTTGGCAGACGTTGGCTACCATACAGCAAAGCCAAGTCAGCCCGTGCTCATCGTTCTCACATGCGAAGTGAAATGATAGCCTACAATGATTGCTCATGATGCATGTCACAAATGACATGTAACAGCACTCTGAGTCCATCGGACATGAGAGACCAATAGAAACACAACAGCACAACAAAATAGATAAACAACTTCCTTCAATTTTCTTTTCAGAATAGACACTTAGACACAATCAAAGCAGTGAAGCAAGGAATTAGTGGTCAAATCATTAATCTTGGATCGACGGGGAAAGCAGGGTTGCAAAATACAATCATATCACGCAATTATACTATTCATAAAATTGTCATATATATATACAGTACCAGTCAAAAGTTTGGACACACTGCCTTGTTCCAGGTTTTTATTTTATTTTTTACTATTTTCTAGATTGTGGAATAATAGTGAAGACATCAAAACTATGAAATAACACATGGAATCATGTAGTAACCAAAAAAGTGAAAGAAATCTAAATATATGTTATATTTGAGTTTCTTCAAATAGCCACCTTTTGCCTTGCACACTCTTGTCATTCTCTCATCCAGCATCATGAGGTAGTCACCTGGAATGCATTTTAATTAACAGGTGTGCCTTGTTAAAAGTTAATTTATGGAATTTCTTTCCTTCTTAATGCGTTTGAGCCAATCAGTTGTGTTATGACAAGGTAGGGGTGGTATACAAAAGATAGCCCTATTTGGTCAAATACCAAGTCCATATTATGAAAAGAACAGCTCAATAAGCAAAGAGAAACATCATTACTTTAAGATATGAAGGTCAGTCAATCCAGAAAACTTTGAGTTTCTTTAAGTGCAGTCGCAAAAACAATCATGTTCTATGATGAAACTGGCTCTCATGAGGACTGCCACTGGAAAGGAAGACCCAGAGTTACCTCTGCTGTAGAGGTTATGTTCATTAGAGTTACCAGCCTCAGAAATTGCAGCCCAAATAAATGCTTCACATAGTTCAAGTAACAGACATATCTCAACATCAACTGTTCAGAGGAGACTGCGTGAATCAGGCCTTCGTGGTCGAATTGCTGCAAAAAAAAACACTACTAAGGGACACCAATGAGAAGAAGAGACTTGCTTGGCCCAAGAAACACGAGCAATGGACATCAGACCATTTTTTTCTATTTATTTCACCTTTATTTAACCAGGTAGGCTAGTTGAGAACAAGTTCTCATTTGCAACTGCGACCTGGCCAAGATAAAGCAGTTCGACACATACAACAACACAGAGATACACATGGAATAAACAAACATTCAATCAATAATACAGTAGAAAAATACACATACAGCATGTGCAAATGAGGTAGGGTGGCGAAGTAATTACAATATAGCAATTAAACACTGGAGTGGTAGGGTGTGCAGAAGATGAATGTGCAAGGAGAGATACTGGGGTGGAAAGGAGCAAGATAAATAAATAAATGCAGCATGGGGATGAGGTAGATTGGATGGGCTATTTACAGATGGGCTATGTACAGGTGCAGTGATCTGTGAGCTGCTCTGACAGCTGGTGCTTAAAGCTAGTGAGGGAGGTAAGACTCTCCAGCTTCAGTGATTTTTGCAGTTCGTTCCAGTCATTGGCAGCAGAGAACTGGAAGGAGAGGCGGCCAAAGGAAGAATTGGCTTTGGGGGTGACCAGTGAGATATACCTGCTGGAGCGCGTGCTATGGGTGAGTGCTGCTATGGTGACCAGTGAGCTGAGATAAGGTGGGGCTTTACCTAGCAGAGACTTAAAGATGACCTGGAGCCAGTGGGTTTGGCGACGAGTATGAAGCGAGGGCCAGCCAACAAGAGTATACAGATCGCAGTGTTGGGTAGCATATGGGGCTTTGGTAACAAAACGGATGGGACTATGATAGACTGCATCCAATTTTCTGAGTAGAGTGTTGGGGGCTATTTTGTAAATGACATCGCCGAAGTCGAGGATCGGTAGGATGGTCAGTTTTACGAGGGTATGTTTGGCAGCATGAGTGAAGGATGCTTTGTTAAGAAATAGGAAGCCGATTCTAGATTTAATTTTGGATTGGAGATGTTTAACCTTTCTAGGACACACGTTCCGCTAGCGGACCCCCCGACCCCCCCCCCCCCCCAACATCCCTTGAAAAGGCAGCGCGCGCAATTCAAAAATATTTTTGAAATATGTAACTTTCACACATTAACAAGTCCAATACAGCAAATGAAAGATAAACATCTTGTTAATCCACCCATCGTGTCCGATTTTTAAAATGTTTTACAGCGAAAACACAACATATATTTATGTTAGATCATCACCAAATGCAAAAAACACACAGCCATTTTTCCCAGACAAAGATAGTCACACAAAAGCAGTAATAGAGATGAAATGAATCACTAACCTTTGATAATCTTCATCAGATGACACTCATAGGACATCATGTTACACAATACATTTATGTTTTGTTCGATAATGTGCATATTTATATCCACAAATCTCGGTTTACATTGGCGCCATTTTCAGAAATACCTCCAAAATATCCGGAGTAATTACAGAGAGCCACGTCAAATAACAGAAATACTCATCATAAACTTTGATGAAAGATACATGTTTTACATATAATTAAAGATACACTGGTTCTTAATGCAACTGCTGTGTCAGATTTTTTTTGAACTTTAGGAAAAAGCATACCATGCAATAATCTGAGACGACGCTCAGATAGAAACAACATTTCTCCGCCATGTTGGAGTCAACAGAAATACGAAATTACATCATAAATATTCCCTTACCTTTGATGATCTTTCATCAGAATGCAGTGCCAGGAATCCTAGTTCCACAATAAATCGTTGTTTTGTTCGATAATGTCCATTACTTATGTTGAATTAGCAACTTTTGCTAGCATGTGTAGTTCACATGTCCAAACGCTGGAGGTCATTTTGCAGGGCGCTGGCAGTGCACCTCCTTGCACAAAGGCGGAGGTAGCGGTCCTGCTGCTGGGTTGTTGCCCTCCTACGGCCTCCTCCACGTCTCCTGATGTACTGGCCTGTCTCCTGGTAGCGCCTCCATGCTCTGGACACCACGCTGACAGACACAGCAAACCTTTTTGTCACAGCTCACATTGATGTGGCATCCTGGATGAACTGCACTACTTGAGCCACTTGTGTGGGTTGTAGACTCTGTCTCATGCTACCACTAGAGTGAGAGCACCGCCAGCATTCAAAAGTGACCAAAACATCAGCCAGGAAGCAACTGAGAAGTGGTCTGTGATCACCACCTGCAGAATCACTCCTTTTTTGGGGGTGTCTTGCTAATTGCCTATAATTTCCACCTTTTGTCTATTCCATTTGCACAACAGCATGTGAAATTTATTGTCAATCAGTGTTGCTTCCTAAGTGGACAGTTTGATTTCACAGAAGTGTGATTGACTTGGAGTTACATTGTGTTGTTTAAGTGTTCCCTTTATTTTTTTGAGCAGTGTATATATATATAATCCAATGGTTTATTTACATTTTCTGGTAAAAACATTGAGGTGCAAAAACATACATTTGCACCCACTATTTGTATTTGCTCCACGGCTCAGGTGGCTAAGTGGATGCAAGGCTGTTTGGCTCAGCCAAAGATTATGGATATATTGGGAAGATACATCTCTCCGCCCTAACAATGGGAGTCGTTTTCCACAAAGCGGTATGGCGGGCTGTCTAGCTCCCATCTATCCTTTCTTTGGATTGGTGGATACATCTCATTACTGTAATCCCTTTTGGAATATTTGATGAGGGCTGTTGACATCATCTGCCTTTATTCAATAGAGAGAGAAGCTATGCTACTAGCCTCAGTCGTGAAGAGGAAGAACTTTTCAGCTGTTGATGATGAATAAACAATCCCATGCTGGTGGTTGGTATCATTCTATTAAAACCCAGGCCTGAAAAGAAACGTTCTATGAAAAGTATTTGCTCGTCATCTCATAGGGGAAATACACGGCATTGAAGCGGATTTCTCACTTCAAGCCCAAATATATCATACTTTGACTAAAATGATTTCTTATTAACTTCAATTGTTTTACAACATCATGGGTAATCTCTGGGCATCATCTTTCAGCTGAAAAAAAGTGAATTGTGGTACTTTAAGGCCTTTAGCTAATGGACACTCCCCTTTGACCTCTCACTGGTCTAGCTTTGATGCCACAAAAGCTAATTGGCTCATCTTTGTGCATGGACCTATCTTTGGGTTAGGACTGACATTGGTAAGATACCTTAATCAAAATGCAAATAAAAAAATAATTATATTTCAGTCATATTAATTAGGTCTATGATGTACTACTTAAACAAGCTGTGATTAAATGCATGCATAATCTAGTCTACCTCTGTCATGTCTTAGATGGTACTTCATTTTACTATGGAAACATTTTGCTCTATTTATAAATGTCTTATTCATAAGTGTGAAAAAGATGCAGTCCGCTGAGGTGAGAACAAATCGAGAGGTTGAGGTCATGTGCTCTGTGGTTTACATTCTCCGTTTCTGATGCTGACGCAAACAGCAGACACAGTGGTTGTCAGAGGATACGCTTGATCAACCTCACCTAGATCTTTCTTCTCGTAGCTACCTCTGCATTCTGGCACTTTAGTTGAGAGGAAGCTCTAGAAGGTGATCTAATTCTATCAAAAAACCTTTCAGCATGTTTCAGAACAGTGCATTCCAGAATTCTCTAACATGGCTGTTCTAAATGCAGACCAAGGGCACTGTAATTGGCAGGAGGGTTGTTATTATTTGCAATTCAAGGAACTACAATGGGAAGAATCCAGTCTTTCCTCTGGGTCACATTGCTTGAATGATATCCCTCTCTCTCACGCTCCATCTCTCTGTAGATGATTAATCAAGTTTGCTGGGATGGCTATAACCTCCAGGGAACTATTTGCCTTTTGAGCTGGAGCAATGGTACATAACCCAGGGCAAGACTCATTGCTCCCAGTGAGTCAGGGCTGGTATGGCCTGCTGGCACGTCACTTGTAACACTTAAGACCTCTTGTGTTAAAAGAGTGTGGATAAACTTGTTTCACAAAATGGTGGATCGCAGCCAATCTCTACTGGGTTGTGGTTTAAGATTGTGCTATGGAGGGAACCATTGGTTTGTTAAAATAATGATTCACAAGACCATTTTGGTGGGTCAAGGCATTAATAAGTAAAGGAACACTGTGCTTATTGGGGTGCATGCACAAAATATCTTAAAATTAAGTAAGATCTGATAGAGGTACACCCATCTAGTACTGCGCCACACCCCCTTTGCCTCTAGAACAGCCTGAATTATTCGGGGCATTCTACAAGGTATTAGAAACGTTCCACGGGGATGTTTGTCCATGCTGACGCGATGGCATCAGGCAGTTGCTGCAGTTAGACAGCGATACATTCTTGCTGCGAACAGCCTGTTCCATCTCATCCCAAAGATGCTCTATTGGGTTGAGGTCTGGGGACTGTGCAGGCCACTCAAGTAAACTGAACTTGCTGTCATGTTCCCGGCAATGTTTTTCCACTCCTCAATTGTCCAGTGTTGATAATCACGTGACAACGAGCCACTTCTTCTTGTTTTTAGCTGATACGAGTAGGATCCGGCGTGGTCGTCTGCTGCAATAGCCCATCCGTGACAAGGATCAACAATGTGTGCTTTCCGAGATTACCGTTCTGCACACCACTGCCGTTATTTGTCTGTTTGTGGCCCGCCGGTAGCTTGCACGATTCTTGCCATTCTCCTTCGACCTCTCATCATCAGCTGTTTTCGCCCACAGGACTGCCGCTGACTGGATGTTTTTTGTTTGTCGCACCATTCTTGGTAAAACCCTAGACCCTATCGTGTGTGAAAAGCCCAGGAAGGGGGCCATTTCTGAGATACTGGATCCGGCGCGCCTGGCACCGACTATCATATCACACTCAAAATCGCTTAGGTCACTTGTTTTGCCCATTCTAATGTTCACTCGAACAGTAACTGAATGCCTCAATGTCTGCCTGCTTTATATAACAAGCCATGGCCATGTGACTCACTGTGTGTAGGAGAATTCCAATTTTGTGAATGGGGTGGTGTACCTAATAAACTGTCCGGTGAGTGTATATGGGGCGGCAGGTAGCCTAGTGGTTAAGAGCGCTGAGACATTAATTGAAAGGTTGCTGGTTCGAATCCCTGAGCCTACTAACTGAAAATTATATCTGTGACATTGAGCAAGGCACTTAACCCTAATTGCTCCTGTAAGTCGCTCTGGATAAGGGCGTCTGCTAAATGACTAAATGTATATTTAATTTAATAAAATTATAATTAACATCCTATTTCTGCAAGTAGACATGTATCGGTTAAAAGTAGGAACTGAAAAGTCCATTCTAGAATCAAGTGATGTGTTAAAATAGCAAAAACCACATAGGCCTCTATAAATTCAATTACAGTGTGAATGTTCTCTGAGGGAACAAAGTGTTCTGTCTTATCACTGATGACATCAATGCTGTGCCATAATGCCACACCATTCAATTTGCATAACCTCAAAAAGACACCCAGCTGTACACAGTTCTGCAACTGAAAAGGAGCCTTTTGTCTTTCTTTTTGTCTGGTATGGGTAGATGGATGTCACAATATGGAAAATGTGCTATTTACTTCAATAATAACACTGAAAAGTTTCACTTTTTTTAAACAAATGTTTATTTTCTTTAAACAAAGCCCAATACACGATTGAAGCAAAACTGGGGAATATTGGTAAATTGCAATCAACATTTCTGTAACAATCACCTCACAGGTGAATGTGTCAACTGAGGGAAAAAAGAAAAGTCTAACCCTCAAAATGGTGCAGGTTTTTCCAAAGAACAGAGTGTAGAACAAGACGACATTTTGGACAAATGTAAAACAAGAACAGCCTGGGATCAAACTACATTTATACAACAAACTTGAAAAGGTATAAAGGTATACTGTAGTACAATAGTTATTTGTCCCAGAGGTGGCATAGTAGTTTGAATCCAAACTTGCTTTGTTTTAGCTGGTTCAAAAGTTATTGGCCTTGAGTGTACCAATGTGAGCAAAGCAAAAGAGAAACAGTTAACGTCAGATGTGCGAGAAAACGATTCATCTTAATGTGTAAAAATAAATTCCACATGATCATTTTGGTCATACACTGACGCAAAACTGTTACAGCGTGAACACATCTCGTACACATTGCACTGACTATTTTGTGCGTTAAGTTTGTTTACGCCTCCCAGGGAGGCTCACAAAAGGTAATGGGGTCATACATGTTAGGGGGGGGGAAAAATGCATTGTAAACAGAACCCACACCAAAAGGCACCGCTCCCGTCGCCCTGTTTAACACATGCATACTATTCCACCCAGAGAAGGAAAAATTAAGTTTATCCAACATTGGCAACACTTCTTTCCCCCGAATGAAACATATCTAATGCCTCTCTTTCTCTTCAACCTTTAAGTATACCATGAGATTTGTGGAAATTTACTCCCTGCAGATATACGGTACAGGTATAATAGTGGTGCCAGATTGAAACGTCTCACTAGCCATTTATGTCAAAAGGGGGAATTAAAAATACAATTTAATAGGTTAATCCTCACACTACACATTTATTTCATGTTTCTAATAGGGATAGATGATGTAGAGGGTTACATTTGCCAACAATGCCAGCCAGTGTAGATTTAAACAAATTACTTTCAGGTGAGTAGGCCTACTTCTGAACAAAAATGTCACCAAACTAAAATCATTTGATTTAATTTTTGAATTGACTGGGCTTGGATGATAGTCTAATTCAAAGTTAATCAATATTTTCTAATGAAAAATCCATACATGCTGACGGTGTAGTATAGATTAACACTAATTTAGAGTCATGGACATTTACATCTTGGAAAAAAGTCAGGGTGGAAAAATTGTTTTGGGAAATGTGCAGCGGTGACACCAATGTTTACTAGTGGGTTGGCAGCTAAATGTGGGTACTTTCTCCAAGTAACAGAACCACTTGGTACACAATGTCGTATGAGAATAAGTAATCACGGACTATTTGAAATGAGTTGACCCACCTACGTAAACAACTCAAAAGATTTTCTGATACAGAAAAAATACAATGTGGACAATGCATAGGGGAAGATAAAAATGTCTCCCAATTGATCTTTTTAATAACAATTTCCATCATTTCAAGACACCGATTTGCTGTGATTTCCTTGGGGAAAGGTTATATAACAAAATAAATCTATACTGTTGTTTCCATGGAGCTGGTTGAAAAGGTGAGTACAACATGCACCATTATGATTGCAGTAATCAACAAATATTCCCATCATTCTAAAATGGCACCCTATTCCATGTATACTATAAGGAATAGGGTGCCACATGGGATGCTACCGTTGTTTCGACAAAGACCTAAAAACACGTGGCTATGTTAGAAATATTTCTTGTGACTGAAGCAACTGTCAAATACTCAAAAAGGCTCTGCCTGAGAACATCAGTTTGAAGCAAAACAAAGTACTAATAAAATACTCATCTTTCACCATCTTTATATCCGTTGCTGATAAAGTCATTTGTAATAAAGTATATGTTACTATTATTTACTTTCTTAAAAATCGGAAGCAGTTTTTATCGTGGCATTTTGACACAAAATATCCTCTTGGATATTTACATGGGAAATACACTTTCTCAAGCATGAAAAACAAGCTTATATTATGGGTTTGCAACAGCATAAAAACAACTTTGTAGAAATAAGGGAGACACATAATTGCATAGCAGATTAGGACATAACTGAACAGTAACTGAGCTTTTTTTTTGGTATGGTGCGGTAGGTTTGCTGTGTACTGACGTTCCCCTCTGTATATATACATAATGAAGTATCTCCATTTCAAGTCTGTTCATATTTTCACTCATCCACAGTAGAGAACAGTTTAGAGTCTCTGCACTGTAAGTCCATAGGAGTCTTTTCAAGAAAACGATTATACTTTGTCAAAAGTGCCATTTTGCTACATTTATCAGCTGATCCATGGTCTGCCACTGAACACTTACACGTGTGTTAGACACCCCCAACAGCTTTCAGATACTGTGAGTTTGTCACATGGACACACACTCACACACAGACACCCGCAGGGAGATAGACTTGAAAGTAAAAATGCAAGAAGGGGAAAAAGAAAAATTATGCACTCAAGTTTTATCTGCGTTTTGACATTCCAGCTGGTAAAGCTTTGAAAAGAACAAGCACCATTAGGAAAAGGCCTCCAATGTCCTCCGCTGGGGAGAGTTCAGCAGTTTCACCTCGACTCTGTGCTCCCACAATACGCACAAGAGACAAAACTACATTCAGGCTCTCGCCACGGCTCACAGTCAGTTCAGTCACTGAAATGTTTTCAGGCTTCGCTTTGCGTTAGTCTCTTTAGTCCTTTCCTCTCTCGTGAGTCAAAAGTCTGTTAGTAGGCAAGACACGGGCCTAGTTTTTATTTTTTATCTTTGTGTCCAAAGTCCGAGCACAATATATAAATATACATTTTTAGGAAAACAAGTCTCTCATGTTTTTGCCCAACTGAATGGCCAGGAGGGTCCTCACCGCTTCTGCTGTGCGTAGACGGGGTGCGCTAGCGTAACATTCAGAGAGTCATTGTGCTGGACCAGTGACGTGTGCTGATAGTGGAGGACCAGTTCTTTGAGCGAGTTGTACAGGTTGTAAGGTTCGGCGAAGCCAAAACCTGAGGGCGTCTTGTTGATGACACAGTGCTTCACCTCACCTTCCACACTGGAGAGGAGAGACGGAGAAGGAGAGAAACGTCAAGACAAATTCTATTAGGCCAGGTTGTACTTTTACGTTCCCAGCACTAGGGCACACCTGACTCTACGACGTGACTAATCATCAAGCCCTTGGTCACACGAGGTTCACTCTAGACATGGTTGAGCTGCAGTGTCTACACTGAAGGCTACACCAGTTCCTGTAAAGTCTACAGTCTCCGAATTGGTGTTTGCAGTGCCAACGATACTGTGCTGAACAGTGTAGAAGCAAACAGCTTGACTTCAGGTTGAGCTAAACAGAAAGGGTGTAGTGCAGCAGTCTGATCCTTCAAGGGAACACTGTCAAGCTACAGCCGTACAAACGCTGAGGTAAATTATGTTGCATCAGTAACCAAATGCAGTTCAGGATCAGGTAGATGCTTACATGACTATACTATAGTAGGAAAGTAGAAGGAGTACAAGGTCTTTATACGTACACAACACTGCAGGCGTAGCATCCTGCCTTGCTGCTGTCTCGGACCAGGAATGTTCCGTCTCTCTTCCCCCGGAGGAGTGCCTCAGCCTGCAGCCGGTTGATGTTGCCCAGCTTCCAGGAGCGCTCGTCGTGGTGGGGGAGGTCCTCATCGTCATCCACCATAGAGTATTGACTGGAGAACATAGATGGACGGAGGGAGTTAGATACTTAAAGTTTGATATCGAATGGCAAACTATTTAACAATGGTGCGATGTGATTCCCCATTGCTTGTCCCATAACTCTGTCAACGTTAGAAACCAGGATCATAAAATGTATGGAAGGTCAGTCTAGAATACTCACTCTTCTGTGTTCTCGTTCTTGATTTCCAGCCACTCGTTGAGCTTCTTCTGCCTGACACCCTTCTGGGTCAACCACCTGGAACACAAGAACCATGACAAGACCGATTAGAGACTGGAAGTATTGAGACCTTTACAAGACGTTCCCATCACCAGAAAAATAAAGTGATTTGAATTGATTTGAAACTAGGAGGTGATACTTACATGAGATACTGGTCCCTGGTTTTGCGGAGCTGGATGAGGTCGGGCTTGATGCTGTTCATCCGTTTGTCGATCTCTCGGTAGTCAGCGGCCTGCTTCTTCAGATCCTCCTCCAGACGCCGCTTACTGTCCACGATCTCACTGATACGAGACTTCAGTTTCTCATAGTTGCCCATGATCCTGAAGAAAACAATAACTCAGTTATGAAGCATTAAGAAATTGATCAGATAAGAAAACAAAATGTCCAAATTGTATTTTTTTGGCAGTTTTTGGGGGGTCTAGATCAAGTCCTTACCTCTGGATCTCCTTGTCATTGCCTTCCCTCCTGAACTTCTCAATGTATTCTTTGCTGTACCGCTCTTGCGTTTGGCACTGCTCCTCGAAGATCTTGATGGTTTCGTTGAAGGCTTCGATCGCTGTCCTCTTCATTTGGATTTCCTGAGACGTCCTGGTGTACTCCTCGTAGAGGCGGTCGTACTCTCGGTTTTTCTCCTGGTACTGCTGGTGGTACTCGTGGAGCTTCTTCCCCACAGCCTCGATGTTGTCCTCCTTCACCACCTGATCCTGAGGAGGGGAGGCGAAGAAATGGAGTAGAGTTGTAGATTGACACTGACTAATTTGCCAATGCTTTTGAGCTATGACGCATTGTGTGAAAAGTAAATAAATAATGTTTATGATCATGCTGACGGTTACCTGCTGGTGTTTGGAGACGGGGAACTGCAGCTTGACGTCTAGCTTGGGGTTGTATTGGGCCAGCGACTCGTTGCGGTAGTGGTTGATGAGCTCCACCACTGAATTGAAGGTCAGGGGGTCCGAAAAGCCGTACTTCCCATCCCGGTGGAATATCTTGATCAGCTTATTGTTACCCCCTTTTCTGTAAGTGGAGACCAATAGGGAGGGGGGACCAAATACAAATGAAATATTCAACAAACACTAGTTATAGAGGATGTGCAAAGTGAGTCTTTTTCGAGGGAAGGAAAAAGACTTACCTCAACGTGAGCGTGTAGTCGCCGTGCATCTTAGTGGAGGCATCACGGACCAAGAACGTACCGTCGGCCGTGTCCCTCAGCTTCTCGTTGACCTCCTCGCGGGAGATGTCTCCCCAGTACCATTCGCCGTCCTGCAGCGCCATGTTGTTGTTCATACCGTTGTTAGTGACAGCAGGGGCCGTGGGTTTGGGCGGCTTGGGAGGTAGGGCTGTATTGTTAGAGAGGGGAGAGAGATGGCTGCTTAGTTCATGTGATGATGAGACAGTCAATTGCCTAGTGCATTAAACAGGAGCATGCCGTTATCAGGAGTGTTGTCACTCCTGGTATCGTCTATATAATGTAATGCTAAGCCAGTATGCCAGGGGGGAGCTGAAAGGGGTTGTAGATGATATATATTACTCTATTTCTGCGAGTGGCAAATATTATTCCATTTGCTTAGTGGATGATTAAGAGAGAGCCATTTGAACCTGATCAAACGTCTGCGGCAGTTAGAACAGTGGGAGGATACTGCTTTCTCCCTCCAATCCTCTCCACTAGATTATATTGGGCTGAAATAATACCACTGCTCTCCAACATTGAGAGAGAGAGTAAGGGAGAATGGATTACATTCAAGAAAAAAGAGCCCCTTCACTCCCCCGTGTTGGGACCTAACCATAAATCGCAACAACGAGAAATCAACCCCATCTGTTGCCCCAATTACATCGTAAACAGATCATCTCTGCCTTTCTGCAAAACGGCCACAAAAAAAGGGAAAAAATAAATGACACTGCAAAATTTCAGACCTAAATGGAGCGCAGCTTTGAGCCTGCAGCTCAAATGCAAAAAGCTGTAAACCATTGCAGAATCATCCTGTAAATCCTATAACTCAGCCACATATCCACCAATATAACCGCCAATGAACCCACCAAGCTCCATTGACAAAAAAACCTCAGACATCACCACGTTGAACGCATCCAGTCCCTTCTCTTCCAAATGGTTCCTTCTTAGCAACAGCATTCTCCCTAACGCAGATCCCCCATTCCTATTCCATGCTGCTAGCACTAAGAATCAATAAGCCCTAATCGCTGCATTGGAATGGTTAATCACACGAGTGACTCAGGCTCACTCGATATAGCTGCCACTCTTTCAGAGGAGCAGGCAGGAGGGAGCTGAGCTGAAATGGCAGAAGGCTATTTTTAAACCACTAGAGCTGCTTCACTCCCTTTGTTCCCTATCTGCCTGCTGTCTTGCTGCAGTGTACCTCAGACTTCAACGTAGCAGGAGAGACACCGAGCCATGGGCATAATATACATATTTATAACATGAGCCATATCCATGGCGATGGAATAATGTATGCAAATGTGCTGTTCCCTTAAGCTGTATTTCTCCAAAGCTGGATCTTTCCAACAGCCTACTGGTTGCAGCAGTGCCTAAATCCATGGATCCAGAAGAGGTGATCAGAGATGGCCAGAGGGTATGGCAATGCAAGCAGCAGTTTGGGCTGACAGCCAAGGTGACATTTCACCGCCACCAGAGCTCACATTTGCCTTGGGAACTTCCTGCGCTGCTGCTGCTAGCCTTAGACCATCGTACCCCTGCCATACAATGTCTCAGCACGCATTGAGACAGACTTGTCATGCAACACCCAGCGCTAATGAGCTAAGTCAGTTTGCCTACCTGGAGGGTCCAGCTCTAGGTAAAATAAAGGTTCAGAACCGACGTCAAAATCGGGTCTCGGACAAGAGTCCTCCAAATCCTCCCATGTTTCAGAGACAGCCTTGTTGCACATTTGAATGATACAATCGTAATCCGTTCTGAATGGAGCCCTGCTCTCTTCGTACGACCACCTCAAAAACCCATTTTAAAAAGCCGTCTTTAAAGGCAGCTTGCCTGCTTCCTTGCTCAGTAATGTGTTACATCACTTACCACAGCCAATAGCGCGGGGGGGGACTGTCAACAACAACTCCTGCATCTTTCATTTCCTGAAAGCGATGATGTCATTTTGAAAGCTCACTGGCCTTTTCCCATTTTAAGTTGCTGCTGCTACCCCTCAATGTGCACAGTCCATGTAGTGCAAATCAGTGTCTATATAGACTAGAACACACACAGGCTAAAATAGCCCTATAATAATCTGTTTAAGTACACAGCATCCTTTCCAGAGATAGATCCGACTATAGCTACTGCGAACATCTTCTCTTAGATCTAACGCAGCTGGAGTGAAACGAATCTGCAGCCTTCTCTCTGCCTCTCCTGCTCTGTAGCGCTCAGCCCTCCCTCCCGCAGATTGCTCAATCCCTCCTCCCCGCACGTGTCGTGTACCGGTTTAGTCCAGCCCACTGTTGGCACAGAGACAAAACCAGCTCTGCTGCTGCGGCACGTAGGCAGGCCAGGCTGAGCAGCTCCACTACACGTCCTAAAGCCTTTGCCCCGGTCACAGCCACCCACTTACCACCACCAGTCACCCGGAGGCTCCAAAATACACCAGTAATTCTCCGGGAGGGGGGGGGGGGGGGGGGATTATTGGGAGGAAGAGGGGGGAATGGAGTCTTTCCAAAGGCAGCTTGGGAATGATGAAATAGGCCACTGACTGAAAGTATACCAGATAAAAGCTTATCGGAGTGATAAGGAGGACAGTTTAGCTTGGTATTACCTTTTTAAGGGCATGTGATCTCATTTAAAGAATAGTTAGCTACATGTACGCACTAAATTCAAGTAAAGAAAATCCTACAGTATTCAACTTGTGCTTCATATTCATGGG
This sequence comes from Salvelinus fontinalis, assembly GCF_029448725.1. Lineage (NCBI taxonomy): Eukaryota > Metazoa > Chordata > Actinopteri > Salmoniformes > Salmonidae > Salvelinus > Salvelinus fontinalis. The sequence continues at coordinate 22,415,776 of NC_074674.1, forward strand.
CTTATTTATTTTTGCTCGGTAGTTAATCATATTCCGATTGAGGCCTCTAAAATTGCCTCTGAAACGGTACAGTCTAAATGGAAAATGCTGCACTGTTGTCCCTAGATAAATCAGCGTGCTGTCCTGACCACACAGAAAGACAGCAGGGTGATATATGGGGCCTGTATGAACCAACAGCGTCTAAAAGTACAGCAGCGGAGAGCGCGCGAGCAATGGCTTGAGGAAAACCTGTTCTCTTGACAGCTCCAGGAGATTGGCCATAAAAAAACAAAACCTGTCAGTCTCGTTTCTGTCTCATAGCCTGCTCCACTGTTACCCAGCACATTTACTTTCCATTTTCTATCTGGCCTATTCATCTATCTAGCAAATTCATTGTCTCAAGGTTTTGATGAAGCCCTTGCATTAGCAATAAACCCTTTAAACTTATCCAGTGTGTCAGATTTGCAACGATTCAAGATCTCAAACTTACGTTGCAAATTGTGCATGTTCTGGTATAAGGCACCAGTGGTGAGTCTTTGTTTAATTCTCCCAATAACGGCGTGTAAAATCCAAACAGACAGAGCTCTAGCTAGAAAACTCTCAAGTCCTTCTGAAAATATCCATTCCGTGGCTTAAACAAGATTATTTTACTTTGGTTCTTAGAGAGGTGACGGTCCGTTCAGCGGTACTTAATGAAATCCAGGTAATCCGGTAACTCTCTGGCTTGGCTTGGAGGCAGGTGCTTGCCTGACTGCCTGGCTTGCTCCTTGATCTGACACGGGTGGTGTAACAGTGAGAGAGGGCTGTGTGCCTCTCTGTACAGCTCCCCCTCCCCCCTCCCACCCTCCCTCTCTAAATGTTATGCCAGGCTGAGGAGGGCTGTGCGCGTGCGGACCGCTGGTTAAAGAGCAATTCCCTTCAAAAAGCAACGAAACCCTTTGAAAACGACCTATGTGACATCGATATGAGTCAGAAACCGTTATTCTAGTGTCAAAATTTACTTCAAGGTGTAAATAGGATAATTTTGGTCACAACAGGTATATGAAGGTTGGGCTGTGATTTGACGATTTATATTTGCCGACTAACATGGGGTGAACAGCTGCAGTGACTGCTCTATATCCAAAAGCATAGACAGTGAGACAGACCTGCCCAGTAGCCAGACTTTGTTTACATTGTTTACACATCGTGCCTCTTTTAACGTGAGAAATACTGCACCCACCAAACACCTTAGTTAGATGTAAAATAGCTCAACTAAAACATCCTCCGCAAATTAGTCGAAATTAATTACAGATTTCTCGAGTTACATTAGATTCATTCAGGGGATTTTGAGGAATAGGAAATAGGCTACTTCCAAGACTGAAATGTCCTTTTTCTAATGAGCAACAGAAAAGCACACGTGCCAATTGCCGTGTTCAGTGGCTCTAATGACTGGCTGAGCTGCTGCCTTGCTGTTGACCCTGTCTGTCCACTCTGAAACCTGGCCCTAGTGCCGACCGAAGGAGGGGGGGGGGGGGGGGTTCAGTCGTATGATTAACTCGCACAGGTTCAAATATTTGCTGAGCTGGGCACTTTGGGGCTGGGAGGGGCGTGTGGAAGGAGCCAGCGGGGAGGGAGGGGTTAGAAGGGTGAGGCAGAGGGGAGAGCAATGTGGGCCTAGGAAGTGGGAGCAGCCGCCGGGCTAACGCCTCAATCTCCCCGACAGTGTCATCGCATCAATGATGTGTAAATAAATTCAGCAGTCAAACATTTTTTCAATATGTAATCCAAACATTTGTGAATGTGTGTGTAACAAAAGTTCAATATTTCGCCTTTATTCTACTATTTCTGTCAAGTTGACGCATACAATTTCTTACGTGTTGGATAAATCCAACGTACGCGCCACACAGAATGCACTGAAACTGCAGCGCTCCATTGGAAATGAATGTACTTCTGGTGTACCAAAACACAATGACGCCGTCAGTCTGATCGTGGTGTAACAAGAGGTGCTCTGTGCAAAGGACCGAGTTTCCAGCCAACCAAATCTAAGTGGCCTTTGGCTGCTTACTTAAAAATAGGCTCCCAGTAACTGGGAGGAGGCACACAGACAGGCTATCATTCAGAGAAACACGTATTTGCAGACAGTATACATACCCACACTTTCGTAGAAAGTCTCACACGTGCTCTCAAAAGATCCCCACGTACACACGTGGTGTTAAACAACTGAATGCCAAACTGCTCCCCTCCGAGTCCAATCTACCCGGCATGTATGCGTGTTTCACGAGTGTCGGTGCATGGCACATAGTGTGTGTGTGTGTGTGTGTGTGTGTGTGTGGGTTTGACACAGGAAGGGACCTGGCTGGTTCAGCAGAAAGAGAAGTCAAAGCGTGCGGTGTTGAGTGTTCGTGCTCGTCCTTGCCCACCAGCCCGCCCACCTCTCCCGTCGGCCCATTGCTCCTGCAGGTGTGAACTACAGACAGCAGCCCATGCGAGGTGGATGTTATAAATAGGCCCCGACAGATAATAAAACTTTTTAAAACAGTGACAGCCAGGCAATGGGCCCCCGGGCTGCCTAAAGGCTGTTTCAACAAGCAACTGTAAGAGCACAACCGTGCCACGCAACATTGTGCACTCCCACACCAGACTGCTAGTTTCTAGAGAACGTTAGCTTAGTCCACACCCCACCGATTATGTGAAATATATATATCATGGTTTTATTCCGTCACAACCTGAATTTATGAAATGTTAAAACTTTAGTTCTCAGTGCCACGGTACAAAGTCTAACATAATTAAATCGAGGGTTCTTCTGTGCACAGCACGTTTGATGGAATATACCTAAAAACCTGATCTTTGATCTCAACAAACCACTGATTTCCTGTTCGAAAGGGGAAGGTGGCTCTATCCTCGGCACCAGACCAAAAATGAACACAACCCCTTCTTACGCAACACAGTTTAAGATCCCATTATTGAGACACTACTATGGGTTAAAGGGACACTTTAGGATGTTGGCAATGAAGCATGTTATATGCTTCCCCAGAGTCACATGAACTTGTGGTTACCATTTTTGTGTCTCTGCATCAAGTATGAAGGATGTTAGAAGTAGTTTTGCGAGCCAATGCTAACTAGCGTTAGCGCAACGACTGGAAGTCTATGGCTATCTAACTAACAGTTATGCAAATTGCAAAAACATTCAAGTGGTATCCACGAGTTCAACTGACTGGGAAGAAGATAAAGGGCTTCCCAATGCCTTTAACCCTGCAGCCTTAGTCTAAGATACAGTGCTTTCGGAAAGTATTCAGACCCCTTGACTTGTTTCACATTTTATTCAAAAACTTTATTTTATTCTAAAATTGATTCAAATGTTTTTCCCCCCTCATCAATCTACACACAATATCCTATAATGACAAAGCAAAAACAGGTTTATAGACATTTTTGCAAAATCAAAAAACAAACCTGAAATATCCCATTTACATACGTATTCAGTCCCTTTACTCAGTACTTTGTTGAAGCACCTTTGGCAGCGATTACAGGCTTGACTATTCTTGGGTAGGACGCTACAAGCTTGGCACACCTGTATTTGGGGGAGTTTCTCCCATTCTGCTCTACAGATCCTCTCAAGCTCTGTCAGATTGGATGGGGAGCGTCACTGCACAGCTATTTTCAGGTCTCTCCAGAGATGTTCAATCGGGTTCAAGTCCGGGCTCTGGCTGGGCCACTCAAGGACATTCAGAGACCTGCATTGTCTTGGCTGTGTGATTAGGGTCGTAGTCCTGTTGGAAGATGAACCTCCGCCTGAGTCTGAGGTCCTGAGCCATCTGGAGCAGGTTGTCATCAAGGATCTCTGTACTTTGCTCCGTTCATCTTTCCCTTGATCCTGACTAGTCTCCCAGTCCCTGCCTCTGAAAAACATCCCCACAGCATGATGATGCCACCACCATGCTACACCGTAGGGACGGTTCTAGGTTTCCTCCAGAAGTGACGATTGGCATTCAGGCCAAAATAGTTCAATCTTGGTTTCATCAGAGAATCTTGCTTCTCATTGTCTGAGAGTCCTTTTGGTTCCTTTTGGCAAACGCCAAGCAGGCTGTCATGTGCCTTTTACAGAGGAGTGGCTTCCGTCTGGCCACTCTACCATAAAGGCCTGATTGGTGGAGTGCTGCAGAGATGGTTGTACTTCTGGAAGGTTCTCCCATCTCCAAAGAGGAACTCTAAAGCTCTGTCAGAGTGACTATTGGGTTCTTGGTCACCTCCCTGACCAAGGCCCTTCTCCCCCGATTGCTCAGTTTGGCAGGGCGGCCAGCTCTAGGAAGAGTCTTGGTGGTTCCTAAATTCTTCCAGTTAAGAATGGAGGAGGCCACTGTGTTCTCTGGGATCTTCGATGGTGCAGAACTGTTTTGGTACCCTTCCCCAGATCTTTGCCTCGACACAATCCTGTCGAGGAGCTCTACAGACAATTCATTCGACCTCGTGGCGTGGTTTTTTCTCCGACATGCACTGTCAACATTGGGATCTTATATAGACAGGTGTGTGCCCTTCCAAATCATGTCCAATCAAATGAAATTACCACAAGTGGACTCCAATCAAGTTGTTGAGACATCAAGGACGATCAATGGAAATAGGATTCACCAAAGGGTATGAATACTTATGTAAATAAGGTATCTGTTTTTGTATTTAATACATGCGCAAAAATGTCCAAAAACTACTTTTTGCTTTGTCATTATGGGGTATTGATAAGGATTTGAAATGATTTAAATCAATTTTAGAACAAGACTGTAAAGTAACAAAATGTGGAAAAAGTCAAGGCGTGTGCATACTTTCGGAATACACTGTATATTTAGCAATTTGCATAACTGTTAGTTAGATACCATAGACTTCCAGTCATTGAGCTAATGGGAGTTAGCATTGGCTCACGAAACTGCCTCTAACATACTGGACAGACTGGACAGTCTCCACAAGCTCATCTGACTCCGGGGGAAGTAGATACAGAGGCTCATTACCAAAATCTCAGGAGAATGCTTTGCAGGTTCCAACGCTAAGTATACACGAAGCAAACCAAATGCTAGGCTAGAACCAATGGAAAATAATGTGTTTAATAAAAGCTTTTAATATTAATATTTTAATATTGCTTTGTAGTCATTTGCCGTGGTATATCAAAAACAGCGTAGTGATATTTAAAATAGAAAAATGTTATAAATATTGAAGTAGCGATTTTTGTTCCACAATAGCGACCTGTTTGTGCACAGTGCAGTGTGATTATGCAGTCTTAACTTTCTATAACACAGTACACAAACGTAAATTGCTTTCACAGAGGCAGGGATGGGCATTAGTTTCGCTTTAAATATAGAACTGAGATACAGAGACAGTCACTCTATAGCTCTGCATACACCCCCAACCAGAAGAGCATACTACATGCTGAATAATAGAAGAGGAATGTGTGTTTTCTTACCTGGAGCAGCCTGGGCTTCTGTCCATTCGCTGGTCACAAGGGTCTCGATGATCTTGATGTGAGCATCTGGGCTGGACTCACAGCTGATGATGTGAACAAGTAGAAGGAGAAAAAAAAAAAGGACGAAATGAAAGTCAAATTGAGTCTGTGATTTTCCAGCCAGCTGACTGGCCCTGCTGCTCTGGTTAATCTGTGCTTGGTCTCTCTCTCTCCCTCTTTCTCTCGGTCTCTAACTGACGGGACTTCAAGCCTGGCTCCTTTAATTGCTACATCACAGTTAGCAAATAGAAAAGCTTCCCAACCTAATCCTTTCACAGCCAGTCTGCGAGCGCGCGTGCATCAGTCAGCCAGTCAGTCAGTCAGTCAGTCAGTCAGTCAGTCAGTCAGTCAGTCAGTCAGTCAGTCAGTCAGTCAGTCAGTCAGTGTGCGCCAGTCAGTGTGCGCCAGTCAGTCAGTCTGGCGCACGCTCGCAGACTGACTGACTGGCGCACGCTCGCAGACTGACTGACTGACTGGCGCACGCTCGCAGACTGACTGACTGACTGACTGGCGCACGCTCGCAGACTGACTGACTGACTGACTGGCGCACGCTCGCAGACTGACTGACTGACTGACTGGCGCACGCTCGCAGACTGACTGACTGACTGACTGGCGCACGCTCGCAGACTGACTGACTGACTGACTGGCGCACGCTCGCAGACTGACTGACTGACTGACTGGCGCACGCTCGCAGACTGACTGACTGACTGACTGGCGCACGCTCGCAGACTGACTGACTGACTGACTGGCGCACGCTCGCAGACTGACTGACTGACTGGCGCACGCTCGCAGACTGACTGACTGGCGCACGCTCGCAGACTGACTGACTGACTGGCGCACGCTCGCAGACTGACTGACTGACTGGCGCACGCTCGCAGACTGACTGACTGACTGGCGCACGCTCGCAGACTGACTGACTGACTGACTGGCGCACGCTCGCAGACTGACTGACTGACTGACTGGCGCACGCTCGCAGACTGACTGACTGACTGACTGACTGGCGCACGCTCGCAGACTGACTGACTGACTGACTGGCGCACGCTCGCAGACTGACTGACTGACTGACTGGCGCACGCTCGCAGACTGACTGACTGACTGACTGGCGCACGCTCGCAGACTGACTGACTGACTGGCGCACGCTCGCAGACTGACTGGCGCACGCACGCTCGCAGACTGACTGACTGACTGGCGCACGCACGCTCGCAGACTGACTGACTGACGGACTGACTGGCGCACGCTCGCAGACTGACTGACGGACTGACTGACTGGCGCACGCAGACTGACTGAAGGACTGACTGGCGCACGCAGACTGACTGACTGACTGACTGGCACACGCAGACTGACTGACTGACTGACTGGCGCACGCAGACTGACTGACTGACTGACTGGCGCACGCAGACTGACTGACTGACTGGCGCACGCAGACTGACTGACTGACTGACTGGCGCACGCAGACTGACTGACTGACTGACTGGCGCACGCAGACTGACTGACTGACTGACTGACTGGCGCACGCAGACTGACTGACTGACTGACTGGCGCACGCTCGCAGACTGACTGACTGACTGACTGGCGCACGCTCGCAGACTGACTGACTGACTGACTGGCGCACGCTCGCAGACTGACTGACTGACTGACTGGCGCACGCTCGCAGACTGACTGACTGGCGCACGCTCGCAGACTGACTGACTGACTGACTGGCGCACGCTCGCAGACTGACTGACTGACTGACTGGCGCACGCTCGCAGACTGACTGACTGACTGACTGGCGCACGCTCGCAGACTGACTGACTGACTGACTGGCGCACGCTCGCAGACTGACTGACTGACTGGCGCACGCTCGCAGACTGACTGACTGACTGGCGCACGCACGCAGACTGACTGACTGACTGACTGGCGCACGCAGACTGACTGACTGACTGACTGGCGCACGCAGACTGACTGACTGACTGACTGGCGCACGCTCGCAGACTGACTGACTGACTGGCGCACGCTCGCAGACTGACTGACTGACTGACTGGCGCACGCTCGCAGACTGACTGACTGACTGACTGGCGCACGCTCGCAGACTGACTGACTGACTGACTGGCGCACGCTCGCAGACTGACTGACTGACTGGCGCACGCTCGCAGACTGACTGACTGACTGGCGCACGCTCGCAGACTGACTGACTGACTGGCGCACGCTCGCAGACTGACTGACTGACTGGCGCACGCTCGCAGACTGACTGACTGACTGGCGCACGCTCGCAGACTGACTGACTGACTGGCGCACGCTCGCAGACTGACTGACTGACTGGCGCACGCTCGCAGACTGACTGACTGACTGGCGCACGCTCGCAGACTGACTGACTGACTGGCGCACGCTCGCAGACTGACTGACTGACTGGCGCACGCTCGCAGACTGACTGACTGACTGGCGCACGCTCGCAGACTGACTGACTGACTGGCGCACGCACGCTCGCAGACTGACTGACTGACTGGCGCACGCACGCTCGCAGACTGACTGACGGACTGACTGGCGCACGCTCGCAGACTGACTGACGGACTGACTGACTGGCGCACGCAGACTGACTGACGGACTGACTGACTGGCACACGCAGACTGACTGACTGACTGACTGGCGCACGCAGACTGACTGACTGACTGACTGGCGCACGCAGACTGACTGACTGACTGACTGGCGCACGCAGACTGACTGACTGACTGACTGGCGCACGCAGACTGACTGACTGACTGACTGGCGCTCGCAGACTGACTGACTGACTGGCGCACGCTCGCAGACTGACTGACTGACTGACTGGCGCACGCTCGCAGACTGACTGACTGACTGACTGGCGCACGCTCGCAGACTGACTGACTGACTGACTGGCGCACGCTCGCAGACTGACTGACTGACTGACTGGCGCACGCTCGCAGACTGACTGACTGACTGGCGCACGCTCGCAGACTGACTGACTGACTGGCGCACGCTCGCAGACTGACTGACTGACTGGCGCACGCTCGCAGACTGACTGACTGACTGGCGCACGCTCGCAGACTGACTGACTGACTGGCGCACGCTCGCAGACTGACTGACTGACTGGCGCACGCTCGCAGACTGACTGACTGACTGGCGCACGCTCGCAGACTGACTGACTGACTGGCGCACGCTCGCAGACTGACTGACTGACTGGCGCACGCTCGCAGACTGACTGACTGACTGGCGCACGCTCGCAGACTGACTGACTGACTGGCGCACGCTCGCAGACTGACTGACTGACTGGCGCACGCTCGCAGACTGACTGACTGACTGGCGCACGCTCGCAGACTGACTGACTGACTGGCGCACGCTCGCAGACTGACTGACTGACTGGCGCACGCTCGCAGACTGACTGACTGACTGGCGCACGCTCGCAGACTGACTGACTGACTGGCGCACGCTCGCAGACTGACTGACTGACTGGCGCACGCTCGCAGACTGACTGACTGACTGGCGCACGCTCGCAGACTGACTGACTGACTGGCGCACGCTCGCAGACTGACTGACTGACTGGCGCACGCTCGCAGACTGACTGACTGGCGCACGCTCGCAGACTGACTGACTGGCGCACGCTCGCAGACTGACTGACTGACTGCGAGCGTGCGCCAGTCAGTCAGTCAGTCAGTCAGTGAGCGTGCACCAGTCAGTCAGTCAGTCAGTGAGCGTGCACCAGTCAGTCAGTGAGCGCCAGTCAGTCAGTCAGTCAAGCGCACGCTCGTAGACTGTCAGTCAGTCAGTGAGCGTGCGCCAGTCAGTCAGTCAGTCTGCGAGCGTGCGCCAGTCAGTCAGTCAGTCAGCCAGCCAGCGCGTCCGCCAGACAGCGTCAGTCAGATCTGTCTGTGTGCCTTTCCGTCCGTGTGCCTGTCTGTCTCTTCCACCCACCTGGCAGCCTGCTGTCTGAAGAGCATCGGGCTGAAGATCTCACCGAGCGTGCGGGAGCTGAGCAGGTTCTTGGGTGCATTGTGACACACCCGGGACCAGTGGCGCAGCAGGCAGTGGAAGGTGAGCCAGTACTGGGCCGGAAGGCTGGGTGCGCTGGCGATGTGACGCAGCTGCTGGGCACACTCCTCAGGGCTCTGCACCTCTGTGGGACCAACACACACACACACACACACACACAGGTGTCAGATAAGAAGGAATGTCACACTGACAAAACCCTTCCAAAAGGTCCCTCAGTTGTAGCTACAGAGGTGTGAGGCGAGCAGGCTTCCCTTCGACCAATGGGATGGCGGGGGGGAAAAAAGAGCCCTGTGTGCAGTAGTCGGGTTTGAAAACCACATTGAGATTGTGTGTGCTCGACAATGAGTGAGGAGTGCAAGGTACACTTGCAGATGATTGGCTAGCACTGAAATGTGGGAGATAAACCCTCAGGCTTATTTTAGTTGCTATTAACCACAGATATCCTGTTTCTGGCCGTGTGACAGAACGATAATCCTGCGAGCACTGAAGAACAGAACAAAGGGAGGGAGAAGGAGAGAACCCACGACAGATGTAGAGATACAGAGAAGGGAGGGACAGAGGTTCAGCAGTTGAGAGACAGAAGGCGAGAGAGAGAGAAACAGACAGACAACCCAAGACAGAGAGAGCGAACCTAAGAAATGGGGGAAGGGAGAAAGAGAGCGATAGAGAAAGGGATAGTGTGTCCTCTCTCTGTGTAAGGGCCAACGGTGGATATTGACACTAGTTATAAGTCCTCTGGGTTCCCTCTCCAATCTCAAAGTACAGAGTGTTCCATCGTCCGGCCAATGGAAGATTAGGTTAGGGCTGCTGTGTACCTTTAGGTTGGGGCACGGCCCACTGAAAGCCTATATTCAAATATTCGGCATGATTGCTGAGAGCTAAAACGAATTTCAACCTCTAACCAACATGTTGATTTTGACTCGACACACTTTCGAGTAAAACAGCAAGGAAACACTGGGTGCTATAGAATAATGGTTGTAATCATGTGGTGTATTCTGACGAGAGTGAATAGCAGTGTTTAGTGTGTGTGTATGTGTGCGTGTGCGTATGTGCGTATGTGTGTGCGTATGTGCGTATGTGTGTGTGTGTGCGTGTACCTTGGGCGGTGTGGACCAGCTGAGTGTAAATGGCTGGTAGGATGACAGGCTGGGGAAGGTCCTGCAGGTACCGACTCAGACCATCACACAACATCTGCAGGTCCATCTGGTCCAGGTCTGCTGAGGGAGGATCTGAACACAACACACACATTAGCTCAAGGTCTAACTGCTTTATATATAAAAAAACACACTTTTTTGAAATAAAAAGAGACGTTGAATTTGGGTGGAAATAAGTGAACAAGAAGAATTCCGCTCACCAGTGTCAAAGCACTGTCTGACATCTAGTCCACCACCGGCTGTGAAGGTCCTGTACAGAGTTGGATTGTCCAGACCTACGCCAAATCAAGGAGCACATGATAAGCCACTAGCTAAAATGCAATTACTTTGATTCCTGGAAAGCGCATAGCTGACATGCAATTACTTTGATTCCTAGAAAGTCCATAAAAATCACTATGAAAACTATTCAGATTTAAGTAGAAAAACACATTAAAGGATATATATATATATATATTTATTTTTAAATGTTTTATTTAACCTTAATTTAACTACGCACGTCAGTAAAGAACAAATTCTTATTTACAATGACAGCCTAAGAAGAGTGGGTTAACTCTTATTCAGGGGCAGAAAGACAGATTTTTAACCTTGTCAGCTCTGGGATTCGTTCTAGCAACCTATCGGTTACTAGGCTACCTGCCTCTAACCACTAGGCTACCTGCCTCTAACCACTAGGCTACCTGCCTCTAACCACTAGGCTACCTGCCTCTAACCACTAGGCTACCTGCCGCCCCAACGAATTGAAATCATGTTGTTGATAAACAAGCAGTGAATCTTCTAGAATGCAAATATAGGCCATTTTCTGTATTAGTCCGGTGTGTACTGGCCAGCTCAGCTCACCTTTCTTCTCAATGGCCTCCAGCAGCCTGGCCAGCATGGGGGGAGCCGTCTCCGGGAGGGAAAACTGCTCCGTCAGGTCCAGTAGGGCTGAGCCTGGAAGACAAGAGAAGAAGAGAGGAATAGTGGTTCAGTATTTTAGTTTCTGTCATTTTCACTTAAAAAGGTCCTCTTCGGGATTCAATAGGTAACAACATGGTGAAGGCTAAGAGAAAGACAGACTGGGAGGTTATGAGTTGGAGGTTGGTTGGGGTCAATTTCATTTAAAACGTATCAGGAAGTGAATTGAAATTCAGTCTTCTTTCATTTTTAAAATCGCCCAACCCTTGTTTAACCAAGCCCTTGTTGGTTATATGCAAGAGTCAATCTCTCCCACCCTCTAACAAGACACAAAGGGGTCCATTTTGGGCCTCCACACTTCAGTTCCACCACCAAGATGGCCTCCATCCCCACCCCTTGCCCTCAGGCAAGCTATTAATATAATAATCCCACTATGCCATGCGTTCACATGGTGGGCAGAGAGCGGCTGTGCCTTTCAAATGGGCAGGAAGGGCGATTTGGGACTGGAGCGCAACTTCAAAAAGGTATAGAGAAGACACCAGACCAAAGGAGTGGTGGAGAGACCAAAAGGCAACCGTGCACAACCGACCGATTCAGGTTAGAGAGGTGCTGACCAGTAGATACCATTAAGGTTACGCTGGGTTGGACCAAGCAAACACCCAGTGATATGCATGAGGCAAGCCAGGTCTGAGGAAAGCCAGGTCTGAGCCAAGCCAGGTCTAGCCAGGTTTTTTTCTCTTCTTCTCATTAAATCTTAGCATTCAGGTGTGGTGGACATGAAAGGCTCCGGGGGCTGGCACAGATTTTATTTGGATTTGCAAAAAAGGTTATTTTTAAAAAGGGCACTTTTCTGAAAGGGCCAACTGTTCGAAGCTTTGAGTCTGCAGTTTCAAATGCAGACAACCATGAATGGAGACCCTTTTACATTTTCTTTCCCCCCTCTCGCTCTCTACCCTGAAATTGTTTAACTTTTTTGTAAACGGGCATGAAAGTGGGCATCTAGCATTGCCATCTACGGATACACACCGGTCATTAGCCTGGAAACGTTCGCTCCCCCAGGAGGCTGCTTGCTAGGCTAAATAATTATCCGCCATATGTATTGCCATGTCCTCGTTTCACACCGGACACTGTGGAAAAACTCTGTCCGGTTGCGTGTGAACCGACTGCATCAGAAGAGAGAGAGACCTTTAACCACCAAACATGCTCTCCCGTGTAGGCTGGAGACAACTGTCATCTGGAAGACATTACTGTGTGGAACGCGCCACACGGACCAAAAAGAGGAGCGGTTTTCTCAGAAGCAGTGAACTTTGAGCTAATGGAACACCAACATTTCCCCAAATAGAGAGCTAGACATCCAGTGCCACCTCTGCGCAGCTTGGAAGTGTAACCTTCCTACCCAGACCGACATCCTACACTGCTGTCCCCCCTTTACTGCCAAAGCCCTACCAGCCTTG